>NW_028242762.1:0-111670 GCF_964263255.1 Lissotriton vulgaris
ATGGGGTTTAGATACTGGGCCTATGACAGAGAGGGGATCTGGGTGGTGTGGATGTTGCGGGCTCTCTGGAGAAGCAATGGGCCTCATTTATGAGAAATGACGCATCGCTGCGTGAAAGCAGCGATGCGTCACTTCTCAGTGCGCACTCCTTGCGACACCAATGATGCGTCATATTTATTGTATGACGCATCATGTCGCAAGGACTTACAGATACGTCAGTATTTCTGACGTATCTGTAAGCGCAAAAGTGACGCATTGCTGGAGTGTGTCACAAAAGTGACGCAACTCCAGCAATGCGTCCTTTCACATGGGGAAAGCCCCATGTGAAAGGGCTTGCGTCAGTCTTACGCCTGCTGTGAGGCAGGCGCAAGATTTTGACGCAACAGCATCCTAAAAGTGACGCAGTGAAATCTCATAGATTTCACTGCGTCACTATTACGAGGCTTTTTGCGGGGGAACGCCCCCTCTGCATACATTATACCTGGCGCAGGTATAATGTGGCGCAGGGGTTTAAAAAGTGACGCATCTACCTAGATGCGTCACTTTTTAAATATGGCGCAATAAGGCGCATATTTTATGCCGCTGGTGCGTCACAAAAAGTGACACACCAGCGGCGCAAAACTGACGCAAGGCCTCATAAATAAGAGCCAATGTCTTCCCCTTCCATGGTCTTTGAGGGCCCTGGTAGGGACCGGTCTGTGCCTCTTCCATGCAGCACTTTCCCCTCTTCCTCAGGACCCATGGCTTTACATTGCAGCTGCATATCCCTGTTGTTGTGAAAGGATTGTATTGCTTCTGATTTAAGTATGTCAGAAGATAGTTGTCCATTTATAAAGAAGTGTGACAACAATATTAAACACCTTGCTACCCCGTGGTGTGGTAATATGTTATGTTATGTTATAAATCCTTTTATTGCGCGCTCTATTACTCAGGAGTATCCTGGAGCGAATATAATTAACCCTAGGGTGTCTGCTAACAATACATAGAGGTAGGCAGTCCTGTTTTCAGTTTCTATTTTTGGTAAATTCTGGGGGAGTTTTCAGTGTTTTTCAGTGATTTCAATACCGTAAATAAAGTGGTTATCAGTGGTTACACATTTCCTCGCCATTAAAAACAACCAAAACAGTGTTTTTCTGGTGTTTATGGAACTTTTTGCTTTTACTATTGCTTGCTTTATGCACTGATAGTGCATGGTATATAGACAGTCTACATACAGTGTATATGTGGACCAAATACATTTTATACAAATCAAACTTATCATAGTACACCATACAATACGTCTTCAGTGATTCTTTGGTCATGCTCTTTCTTCCCCATGTAAACTTTTATCTGTGAAAAGGCCCTCTCAACATTGGCACTTGAGACAGGCAATGCCAAAATAGCCAGTACACAATTTGCCAACTCTGTCCACTGACATAGCTTTCCATGCCAATTTTGGTGCACCTGAAGATTGGGATTCTCTGTGACAGGTTCTTCAACATATGCACTGAACTGGGTGCATATGCCCTCAGAGAAAATTTCCCTTAATGGAAGGGATCTATAACTTGTGCGGAGTACCTCAGTGAGGCTTTATTAACTTAAAATGTCATGGGCTATTTCTCATACATTGTAAAATAAAAGTTCCTGAATTGCTCCTCATCGTTATCCAGTATTATGGTAATCTTTCATAGATTCACATGCCGGAATCATTCCCCGTCGTCGGGGTGGGAGTCCCCGGTATATAAAGATAGTAATGTCATATAGACATATATACACTAATAGGCCGGAGGCCTCACATTAGTAACCTATCTGAGTAAAGAAGGACCAAACTTTGGCCAGGAGCCAATCAGCTACTACCACCCTCTAGAACCTTCTTGGAAGGAGCCCTAGTCCCTCAGATTTTCTACCGCACGTCGTGCTAAGGGAGTCTCCACTGAGCTCTGCTCAGGTTTCTGGTATTTCTGGATTTATTCCATATTTTTCTCTTCAAATTTACTCTTGTTGAGGAGTGCTAGAGTCTACTATGTCTACAACTCCTAAAAAAGGGCTCTTTAGACCTTGTGCCTCGTGTAGTAAGCTGAGACTGCCTCTACTGTCTCTACCCTGACCATTCTGCCAAGGATTGTAAGGTCTGCCGCACTTTCTCTGTCAAGACTTTAAAAGACAGAGAAGGACGCCTGCTTCTGTGGCTTCAGAGACTGAAGGACAAGGATCAAACAGTCTCTTCAGGTGAGAGCGAGTGTTCCTTCAGGAGCTCACACTCCTCTTCCAAAAGGCCAAGACAGACATCTCCAGGTCCGTCTAATGTGCCACCTCAAAGGAAGATGCCAAAGTCTTCAGAGGGTTGTCCAAAAGCCATGGCAGTCAAGACTCCTGTTCAGGAAGCCACCTTCAAGAAGCCTGTGCTAGTGTCTTCTGCCATGCCTGTGACAGCGTCGACAGTAACCATCTCTACGTCGTCAGCATCTGCCTTCATCACCTTGATGACATCTACCTCAGCATCGCCGTCGTTGGATAGATCTATAACATCTATTATTCCTGTCAAAAGAGCGTCGACGACGCCTCAGTCGATGACAGCTTCTTCGTCGACAAAGTCGAAACCATTGTTGTCGGCGAAAGTCCCATCAATGTCGACGACTGCCTCGTCGACGATGTCATCGACGACGAAGCCATCGACGAAGCCATTGACGTCGACAACAGCGTCGACGAGACCGTCGACACCAGCGTCGACGAAGCCGTCGATGACGAGTCTCCAGCCAACTTCCTGGAATTTTCAGGAAACCCCAAATACCGCCCACCTACAGCAGAGACAGGACCTGGTCCAGACTACCCACTGAAGAATGGGCCAAAACTTTAGAAAGGTCCACCCCGGCACACGTGGAAGACCCGGCTAGTGCCGACAAACAATTCAGAGAATGGATTACCTCCTACCTGGACTCAGTACTCCCCATCACAACTAGGGAAGACAAAAACGGCAAACCCGGGTCAGCCCCGTGGTATACTACGGATCTCAGATTACTTCGTAAAAACTGCAAAAAAGCTGAACGGCTTTGGAGGAGAAACTGGCAGCATGCCAAAAAAGAAGCCTATCAATTCACAGTCAGGCAGTATAAAGAGGCCATTAGACAAGCCAAAGCCTCACACTATGACAAAAGGATACAAGAATCATCCAACTCAGCCAGGGAATCCTTCTTAATTGTAAAGGAACTGCTCAAAGTGCCCATTTCCACCAACTCCATTACCCCCAAAGTTGATCGAAGTGAGGAACTAGCCAATTACTTTGATGACAAAATCACACGCATCCTGGCCTCCCTCCCACCCCCCGGCCCCCCTATCCACATGGAAAACCATTTACCCATCGACTAGGCCAAAAGCAATCCTCGCCCCACACTGCCTACATTTCGGCCAGTAACTTGCCTAGAGGTTGAAAGAACCTTGACGAAACTGAAAAGCGGATCACCTCGGGACCCAGCTCCGATCAGGTTCCTTAAAACCGTAGCCTCAGTCATCGTGCCCACCGTTACGGACCTCATCAACAGTTCGCTCGCCCACGGATCGGTCCCCGATAGCTGGAAGAGTGCTGTGGTGAAAGCACTTTTAAAAAAACCTCAGCTAGATCCAGCAGACTTGTCTAATTACCAACCTATATCACTCCTCCCGGGTATCAGCAAGTAGCAGAGAAATTGGTAAACATCCAATTATCCCAGTTCTTTGAGACCAACAAACTACTCAAGGAATCCCAAACTGGATTTCGCCCAGGCCATGGGACAGACACCGCACTCCTAGCCGTCATTGAAGAAGCTAGGCTCATACTGGATTCAGGAGGATCAGTGGCAGTGATCCTCCTGGATCTAAGCGCAGCCTTCGACACAGTCAATCATCGTGTCCTTCTGCATAGACTGGCGGATGCAGGACTTACCGGGACGGCACTCAGCTGGATTGAATCCTTTCTTACAGGGCGCACGTTCCAAGTTTGGGACAATAACCACCACTCATCCACCCTCCCACTCACTAGCGGTGTCCCTCAGGGCTCCTCCCTGAGTCCGACACTTTTTAACGCCTACATGGCCCCCCTCGAGGATGTGGTGACACCATTTAATATAAAAATGGTAAGTTATGCTGACGACACTCAGCTGGTCGTCTCCCTGTCCCAACTGATCGCCCACCCAGAAAACTTGACCAATTGTCTTTTAGGGATTCACAACTGGATGAACAACTCTTCACTAAAACTCAATGGGTCAAAGACGAAGGTGATGCTCCTAGGGAAGCAATGGACGACCATCCCTCCAACAATCTGGCCTGACGTCTTCGGGGAAATACCCCCCCCGAAGTGGGAAATTAAGACACTAGGTGTGTGGCTTGAGCCAGAGCTGTCTATGAAGACACAAGCAACAAAAACTTCGGACAGTAACAACAAAGCCCCTGCACTGGCGAAAAACAGTAATGTCTGGGTGATTTTCGGTTACAATGAGAAGGGTAAGCTGTGCACATCAATACTTGAGTAAATCGACCATATGGTGCAATAAGAGAGTTCAAAAGAAGTAAAGTTCTTGGTGTAAAACACCGGTTTAATGTTCCTCTGTACTGGCCAACACGTGTTTCATCGCAGGGAACAGACTGCGAATCTTCAGGGCTGGGTATAGATACAAAAAATGCATTTGTAAGGGTATTCTACATTAAATAAATTGAGGTGGTATGTGTGACCATGGTGAGAAAAAGGCATGCCATGGAGTGACACTGTGTCAATAGTGACTTGAAAAAGTATTACACAAGTGACTTTAGTGCGAGTGGGATGTGATATTGATACTGTCGTGTATCAACAGATAGTGAAAATGTGACCTTATTCTAAACGTCTACAGCATTTATTTCGAAAAATCCGAACAGTGCCAGGCAACGTGAAGGTGGCGGGGTGAATTATGAGAGTGTGTGTATTTATATTATCGGGTACAAACCCCCATGTGACTAACAGTGACTGTCTAAAAGTATATATAAACTATATTGTTAGACATGTTTCATTTGATGGAATATACCTAGGCATAGGTCTCTCAATACATAATTCGGTAGATAAAATCATAGTATCACAGTCACTTGTAGATAGCATTATATGCAAAATGAAGCATTGTTTGTTTGACGGGTTTGAGCTTGTATATCGTTTAAACGAGGCACGTGTGAGTTTCTTGATTAAAGAACAAACGCACATCGGGTTTTTAGTGCTCGTGTCAAGGGGGAACGACAAAAAATAGGTGGAGTAAAACTTGATTTTACACACTACTGGTCAGTGCGAGTCTTAGAGGAGCTGTAGACGAAGGGAAGGGCATAACGAACTAAGGAGGATAACATGAAAGTAGGTGCAAGGAAGTAAAAATTTGTTTCCCTAAAAGAACACCAACTGTAATCAAAACTATTTCAAGTTTAGTCTGCGTAGTCCGCGGAGTGGCGGTGAACTGATAAGTGATTGGAAGATTGGGGCAACAAAGATCAATGAAGGCCGTGCCCCAGGAGAGGACCAGTTGTAGATAGTTTTCATAAGAACCCGTTATAGTACTGAAAAACTCACCCTCATAAATTATGGACCGGAAATGGTCGTGTGGCCACCCGGATGGGTGAGATATGTAGAAAATAAACGTTGCTCGCGTAGTTGGCAGTCTCTAAAGGTATACATAATGCGTGTTCATTTATTTAATAGTATCTATATACATGGTTGAGTACCACAAAATAAATTAAAGATAGAAATACACTAAAACAGAGGCGGTGGACAACCCCTCGTTTCGTAGTCCTACCTCATTAGTATTCAATGGAGGCCGTGACCGGGAGGAGAAGACTTAGCGTGGTAGCGCTCAATATCATAGACAGGCGGATGCACCTGTGCAGAGATGTATAAAAAGTAGAGGAACAGGAATGTAAAAAATCTATGATCCTTAGTATTCAGGCACTTCTTGTATATATTCATAGAGTTGGGCCAAAACGCGAGCGTTGTTTACCTGACTAGCCGTAATCCCCCTCCTGTAGTTCCCGGCGCCGTGTTTCAAAGACGGTCACCTGACAGGAAGTCGGGGCACTTTTTATAACCTAGTTCCGCTTGTGTTTACAAGAAAAACTAGACCGGCGGTATAGAATGCTACCTGTACAAAGCATGTCTATATTTAGAAGAAATACTATATTTATAGCGTGGTGTGGAATTGAAGAGGGATAGAAGGGTTTTTTTTTGGGAAAGATAAGTTGCTAAAATAGTTGGTGTTCGAAAAGGGGGCACATTATTTGAACTTCCAGAAACCCAGAGGGGGGAGCAGGAATTGATTGGTTAGTTATCGGTCTCGTGGATGATTGTCCCTCAAGGTTGTGTAGTCTTTTGCTTCAGAAGACGAAGTGCTAGTGATATATATGGATGTCAGCTGTAGCTATACAATATTGCATGGATAAAAAAACATAGGTAGAAAATACAGACGTCCACATGTGTATGGTATATGTAGTTCCGTTGGATTAACATACTCTCCAATAATGTGACATTCATCAAATACAGGTGTACAGCCTGTCGGTGTCGGTGTACATTAGGAAATTAATTGTTCTCATAATGCAATGTGTTAATGGGAGTACAAGTATACAAAAAATCACAGTTCAGTTCCCCAGGAAATATTGCATCTCAGGGTCGTAGTTTAATCCGAATTCTATACTGCGTAGACGCATAATCCATGTTGCTTCCTTGCGTCTGAGAGCTAGTTCACGGTTGCCCCCTCTCACATGGACGGGCACCGTTTCAATACCATAGAAACATATACGGAAATCTTCAATGTCAGGTTGGCATTTGGCTATATGTAGGGCAACAGGATATCTAGGGTCTTGTTTTTGGATGGCCCTCATGTGTTCCGAGATTCTGTCTTTTAAGCTCCTGATCGTGCTACCCACGTATTGTTTCCCACATTGGCATTCTATTATGTATATTACATATTTGGTGGTACAGTTAATGTTTACTCTGATGTCATAAGTGTCTCTGTTTGGTCCATTAAATCTTGTGGTTTTGTGTTTAGCCCATTTACACATTGCACAGAAGCCGCATTTGAAAAATCCCTTGCTGTGTTGTGTCAGCCAATCAGGGGTCATATCTGTTCGTGGAACAGTGGGGCTGAGTCTATTCCTCAAAGTTCTTCCTCTGCGGAAGGTTATTTGAGGAGATGAGGAAATTATATCTTTCAGTATCGGATCATTTGTTAGCAGACTCCAATGTTTAGTCATACTATTACGGATTGATTTGTGTAGACTATTAAATTTGGTGATCATTCTCACTGTAGTGTCTTTCGCCTTGGTAGAGTTGGTCATTTTTAGTGTCTCTGATCTTGTGATTTTGGTCAGTCTCTTTTTGGCTGAGGATAGGATGACTGGAGGATAACCACGTCTTTCAAATCTTAGCTCCATGTCCTGTAGGGTATTGGCCAGATCACTATCTTTGCTGCAGTTTCTTCTAGCTCTAAGAAATTCCCCAAATGGTATGGATCTAATCTGATGTGACGGATGGAAACTGTCTGCTCGAAGAATAGCGTTACAGGACGTAGGTTTCCTGTATAGATTACTATGTAGTTCATTTTCAAGGACATAGAATTCTAGGTCTAAAAACTCCATTTTTGTTTTGCTGGACTTCATGGTGAAGTTCAGTTCCCAGTTGTTGTGGTTCAGGTGTTCAAAGAAGCTTAGGAGTAATTCATCTGAACCCGTCCACAGTAAAATGCAGTCGTCAATATAACGTCCCCAAAAAAGTATGGAGTCGGTATATGCGATGCCTCGGGTGCCCCAAATGTGGTCAGCTTCGAATGCACCCATGAAAAGATTGGCGAAAGATGGCGAAAATTTAGAACCCATGGCTACTCCGCGTTTTTGTCTAAACCAGTTTTTTTGAAACATGAAAAAGTTGTTGTTAAGGATCAAGTTCATCATGGAAATTAACATTTGTGTGTGAGCCCACAGGGATGCTGGTCTATTGGACAGGACCCGTGAAATTGCTTCTATACCCAGATTCGGATTAATGCTCGTGTAGAGAGCAACAACATCCATTGTTACTATAGTGGTGTTCGGTTGCCATTCCAGGTCGCTTAGTACACTCAAAATATGTTTAGAGTCCTGTATAAAGGAAGGTAGGTTTTTCACTAGTGGGCCTAGAAATACATCTACGTATTCTGCCAGTCTTTCAGTGGGGCCCCCTATTCCCGAGACAATAGGTCTGCCTGGTGGGAAGGGGAGATCCTTATGGATTTTGGGAAGGGTGTATAGCCATGGGTATGTCGGTTTGAGTACTTTGAGGTAGAGGTGTTCGTCTTCATTTAGAAGACCATCTTCTTTCCATTTTTCTAGATGTTTGTTGATGGTTATCGTCAAAGTACCCATAGGGTTTGATGCGACTGGTTCATAACAAGAGGAGTCTGCTAATTGGTTTAGTATTTCATTGTTATAGTCGTCTGCATTCATAATCACAATGTTGCCTCCTTTATCCGCCTCGCGGATCACGATGGTGGGAGTCTGTGTAAGTGTGATGAGAGCAATACGCTCTCCTTTGGTAAGATTGTCTTTAAAAGTAAACGTTTCATTGAGTTTCTTTTTTTTTTGTGTCCTCATTTGCCATGTCCTCAATGTGACCGATACCAACCACCTAGCGAGTCCTTCCCATAAGGGTCCACACCGTAGTGGTTTTCCGTTGCGACCTTCCTTTACCAGAACTCGAGATATTCTATGGGTGGGAGATAATAGCCAAAACCGTGAGGGATTTGAGCTGACTCCATCTAGGTATTTTTCAACCTATTGGACCATTATCGTATCGAGGCTAGACCCGGTCCAAGGAGTATTATCGGCATAATCATAGGACCCGGGGAAAAAAAAAAACAAAAAAAAAAAAACCCCGGATTCTATTTCCACTGGGACAACACATCCCAAAAAGCCAGGTTGAGTTTCTTAGTGTTGATTTTGTTGATGTCATCGAGAACCCGTTTGTAAAAAGTGTCAATGTTGTTGCCACCTGGTAGTGTCGGTGTCCATGTGGATTTACTTTTGAGACCACTAACAACCCCAAGGTCTGTGTCTATGTTCAGTTCTTCTAGAAGCTGACCCATTTCTAAGGGGCTGTCTTCACAATCAGTAATAGATAACAATAAATGAATGGCTTGTATATCTTTTATTGTTGTTACATCATCAGTTAAAACATCAGGAATGTTTCTAACATTTTTGGTGTTGGTGGTTTTTCCAGCAAAGTACTTTTTTAATTTCAGGCCCCGTACAAATTTAAAGAGATCTATTTTGGTTTGACATGTATCTCCTGTTGAGAAGGGGTTAAAGTTAAGACCTTTAGAAAGAAGGTTGGTCATGTCAGGAGTTAATGGGAAGGAGGAAAGGTTGACCACTTGAACTTCATTATGCTCGGTTCCTATTTCTTTGCTGTTCCTGACCTTAGTTTTCTTCGATATTCTTCGTTTGCCTCCCCGGCTGCCTCTATGGGTCTTTGGTTTGTTGTTTCCCTTAGGGGTTGGGTCTTGTTCCCTTTGCGCATACGTGCTAGTTCCACTAAAAAAGGAGTACTGTTGCTGTCTTGCATGTCACCCCTCTCTTGTTCAGGTTCGCTTACACCTGCAGAATTTAGTGATGCGTTGCTGGATGAGACAGAGCTGGGGGCAGATGAAATGTTACCACTTTTTTTAGAGTTATTAGGTCGAATTAGTGAGTTGTATTTACGATCATAAGTGAAGATTCTACCATTCCGGTAGTCTGCATCATCTCTCTTAATTTGCCTCGCCTTTCTGTTTTTAATTTCTTCCTGATGTTTGAATAGTACCTCGTCTAGAATGGTGTAATTTTTTACAGTGGGTTCAGGCATGTTGAGATCTTTTATTTCTTGTTCTAACGCCGCAATTTCACCCAGTAATTTACTGGACTTGCGATCCGCGCTCTCTATCAGGATGTCCATGAGGGCAAAAGAATTGTTGGTTACAGAATCTTCCAATTTTTTTACTAGATCTAAATCAAGATCATCATATGTCGGGAAGGTGTGGGAACGTAAGCCTCTCGGTATTTGTTTGAGGCGCATATATTGTTTAAGAGTCGTAGAATCCCACCAACGTGAGTTCTCTTGTTTTTTAAGTCTTTCTAGTTTCTTGAATTTGTCTCTAAGGCCCTCCACTCGGGGTGGGCCAGCATTGGCTGTAGCAGTGTGGGCAGGCATGCCTTTGGCTAGATTTTCAAATAAATCTGCTGCTATTTTGTCCCTATCCATGTTGGAGTAGAGATGTAGTTAGTCGACTAAGAGTCGATGTGCTTGGTCAGGAATTGAGATTTTGAGGAGATAAAAACGGGGGGCAGCCTTTACTGGAAGGCAATTCTGGAAAACCCCAAACCCTCCCAGTTGAATTATAAACAAAAACTTCGGGCACCTGCTTCGGGCTCCTACGCACAACCCGCAAGATTCTCCCCTTACTGCCACCTACTTCTAGGAAACTACTCATACAGGGACTAGTACTGTCTCGTCTACAGTAATCTGGTCTACTTAGGAGCCCCTGAGGCCACATTGACAAAACTCCAGCAGACACAGAACGCGGCGGCACGCCTTCTCACCAACCTCCCCGCTAGAGTGTCCGCCAAACCGGCCCTCAAGACTCTGCACTGGCTCCCTGTGCGCCAAAGGGTGCAATTCAAAGCGATGTGTACCACACACAAGTTGATCAATGGCTCTGGCCCGGCTATTCTCAGCAAAATGATCACCCCCTATACATCAAACAGATCACTACGATCCCAGAACGAGAACCTGGCCAGCATACCTAGATTTAAAAGAACTCGTACAGGAGGACGAAAATTTTCCGTTCAAGCGGCCACCGGATGGAACGCCCTCCCACGTTCCCTCAGACTTGAACCAAACTACCTGGCATTCCGCAAGAAACTAAAGACATACCTATTCCCTAAATAGAGCCTCCTGATAAGCATCTTTCCTCCCCCCCCCCTCAACAGGATGACAAACTTTAATAGCGCGGGGATGCCCTTGGGTCACCAGGCGCTTTAGAAATCGTTATTAAATTAAAATTAAATTAAATCATCGACGAAGCCGTCAACGAAGAAACCACAGTCGACGACGCTACAGTCAACGATGTCGTCGTCGGCGAATACGACAGAGAGGTCTGCTGTGGCTGTCAGCATCCCACCGTCGACGACCACCCTGTCTACGGGACCGTCGACGGAAGGCTCTCCTTAGCTGAATATACCTATACACACTTCAGGATGTCAACACGTACGCTGACGCCAGAGGCTACGTCTCCTAGCAGAGTCCAGCCACTGCCACCGGTTCACTTACTGGAGACTGAGGACTCTGATGATGGCGCCATGTTCCACACTGCAACAAGTCCATCACAGCTAAATGTCAAGGTCCATGAGAGTTCGGATTACGAAGATATGGGTCAGGCAGAAGTCCCATACCAGGAGGAATATCAATCGCCTCCTCCTTCACAACCTATGGTGTGCCTCCCGGCCTCAATAGTCACGGACCTCCAATTCCTCATAGCGGACTACAAACAGCGGTTTCCGCCTACTCCGCCACCTTCAGTAGTGCCACCACAGCTCGTGACACCAGCTCCTCCTCCTCACCCTAGACCACCTCTGCTGGTCATTAATCCGGACCCTGTATCTTTGCCTCTTCAACAATCTTCGGATGAAGAGGAAGCAGTGGAAGAAGATGAAGAAGGTCAACAGGAAGAGGGAGAAATACAGGATGATGAGTGGAATGACTATATCATTTCACATCCGGCATCCCCAGACCAGGCACAGGCGGATTCACCAAGTCGGCGCCACGCCTTTAGATGTCACATAAAGAGTCAAAGTACATTGGTTTGCATAGATTCTTCTTTTTGGTATACTTGTATGTTTTGTTCCGTAAGTTCACAATATGTTCCCATTCAAGTGTGTGATGCTAGCCAGTAGCCAAATAATCTTTCTCTATTGGCAGGCAATATTCAGAAACCAGCAACCAACATGTATTTTGTCCTATGGCTTTTTCAAAGCTTAGCTAGTGTTCCTAATGCGCAATGGTTGAAGTATGAAAGCTCTGTATTGCTAGCTTTAAGTAGGTATGTTGAGAAAATAAGCATGCTCCTTGGTGTACCAGAGTGGGCAAGAGCTGCATGGTTCTGCCTTTGGCAGTACTGTAGCAGGGCTCACCAGTCTGTGAAGGTTCCCGTTGCATTTGTTTACCAGGTTGAAGAAAAACATGACAGTTATGGCTTTGGCAGTTTCACAGCTGGGTCCTCCAGTCCATGAAGCTCACCCAGATGTTCCTGTTCCGAGGTGGTGGGGTCAGAAGGATTGTTCGCCTTTGCAAGTTTCATGCCCAAGAAATGTAGTCCTTGAAACTTGCTCTAGCATTGCAATATCAAGGTGGGGGGGGATTTTGTTGGTTTCATCGTTAGTGGCTTTGCAGAGGGGCCCTCAAGGCTTTAAATGTTGTCTTGGTGTTGATTTGCTGGGGTGAACGAGAGCTCAATTGTTCCACCTGTTGTGTTTTGCATCTGGGCTCTTCCCTCCGTAAAGCTTGTCCTTCCATTGGTGTAACGGGTAGGGGAGAGCTTGACAGTTCCACCTTTTCAGTTTTTCACCACTGCTACCGTTTCGCAGCCGGGCCCTTCAGTTCACAAACCTTTCCCTGGGATCTATGTCACCGGGTGAGGGTAGCTTGATGGCTCCACCTTTCAGTCATTTGAAATCAGGACTCAACAGTCCATGTAGTTTGCCCTAGTGTGTGTGTTCCTGAATATAAGAGAACGGCATTCCCCGTCCGCGCAGTGGGCGGGCGCAGTGGGCGTCTGTGCCCGTCCGTGCCCAGCCGGGCCTCCGGCCAGAACCTATGTCCGATTTTCGTGACGGCCATATCCGTTACACACGGAAGGACCTCCTTCTATTGAGACCCCCTAAAAATACGCTCTGCCATTATGTGCATAAGCAGGAAAACACCTACACCCATTGTAGTCTCTGTAGCTCCTATTTGCGGGGATTTATTCCTGACTCTCCAGCCCCCACGGATTTGCACATGGCCCTTTTGAATTGTAGGTCCCTCCCCAAGCACTCTTTGGAGATTAATTTTATGCTACAGGACCACAAATTAGATATATTATTCCTCACGGAAACATGGCTAACCGCCAACTCAGAGGCTGACATTCTCCGGGCTCTCCCCCGGGGTTTCTAATTCACTCTCAGACTAGACCTTCTGGTAGAGGGGGTGGACTGGCCATACTTTACAAAGAGCACTTCGTTTGTAGAGTGAAGGATGTCGGCATTTCGGAGTATGAAAGCTGCCATTTTTCTTTCCAACTATCTCCTAGCATCTCTTTTACAGGCCTTTTAGTGTACCGCCCCCCTGGGAACTCTAGCCACTTTGTTAACTCCCTCTTAGAAACAGTTACAGTCCTGGCGTCATCCTCCACCAATTTCACCATCCTTGGGGATCTTAATCTTCATTTTGAAGACCCCCTAGACGCAGTGGCGGAGGACCTCCAACTCGATCTTAGATCATACGAGATATTACTAGTTAATACGGGCGCTACACATAACAAAGGCCACCTTCTTGACCCGGTTTTCACCAATATTCGGTCACTTCAGACGAGTTCCCCCTTCCCCCTCCCCTGGTCAGACCATTTCTTGGTCCCTTTCTCCTGGCAGGGTGAGTTTGAAATATCACAAACCCCTAGGATTTATACTTTGGAAAGGGCTTGGTCTAAGCTCTCTGTTGAGAACTGGACTCACTTCATCCCTCCCCATGACCCGGACCCCGTGATTGCTGATACTAACTTAAAGAATTGGCTCACGAGCTCATTAGATCTAATCCTACCAAAAAAAAGAGTGGGGAAAAAGACTGGGAGAGTAGGCTCTGCCCCCTGGTATACTCCTAAGCTCAGAATCCTAAGAAAAGATTGTAAGAAGTTCGAGCGTACTTGGAGGAAAGACTGGAGCAATACAAATAAAGATATATACCGTGCTGCTATTAGATCATACAAAATCGCCCTTAGAGATGCCAAGACAATATTCTTCGACGAAAGAATCAAAAATTCCTCTAACTCCACCAGAGAATCTTATCAGATTCTTAAAGAACTACTGAAGGTCCCTGACCCCCCTCTGTCTCAAGATTCGTCAGGAGCCAAGTGCGATGAATTTGCAAACTATTTTGACTCAAAAATCAAAAATATCTTAAATACCCTGCCTCAACTGGTCAGCCATGCGAACGCCGACAGCCTGCTCCCGGCCGTTGGCCCTCAGCTTAACGCCTTTAATCCAGTCTCAGGTGAGGAATTCCTCAAAGTTCTAGCAGCCATGAAAAGCGGCTTCCCTAGTGACCAGGTCCCTATGCGATTTCTTAAACAGATCGCTACTACCATTTCTACTCCAGCAACTGAGCTCATTAACACCTCACTTTCCCAGGGCATTGTTCCGCCCAGTTGGAAAGGGGCCATAGTAAAGGCCCTTTTAAAGAAACCACATCTTGACCCATTGGAGATGGCAAATTTTAGGCCCATCTCACTACTCCCTGGACTTAGTAAGATCACGGAAAGATTGGTGAATTTCCAACTTTCCCACTTTCTGGAGTCAAACATACTTTTTTTTTGCGGAGCTCTCGAACCGGATTCCGCCCAGGCCAGGGCATAGATATGGCCCTTCCTCTCCGTCATCTCCGTCACTTTTCAGGTCTGGGAAGGCAACTCACGATCTGTCTTAATCCCCCTCCAATGTGGCGTGCCTCAGGGCTCTTCTTTAAGCCCCACATTGTTTAACGTTTACATGGCCCCCCTGGAGGATGTGGTTGTCCTGTTTGGGTTTAAAATTGTAAGCTACGCAGACGACACTCAATTGGTCGTCTCACTCTCCCAACTTCATCAATGCCCGGACAACTTTCATTCTTGCTTGACGAAAATACATGCCTGGATGTGTGACTCCTCTCTCAAATTGAATGGGTCAAAAACCGAAATCATGGTACTAGATCATAAGGGCACTTCTATACCTACTATCATCTGGCCTGCTGTCTAGGGGAGCCTCCGAGCCCAGAAAAAGAAATTAAAAGCTTAGGGGTCTGGTTGGAACAGGACCTCTCGTTTTTCGGTTAATGCGGCGTCACTGTGGTACTCTCTTCCTTCCAAATTGCCCATGGAACCCTGTCATCTGTATTTCCGGAAGTTCTTAAAAACATTCCTTTTCCCCAAGTGACCTTTTGTCTTCCATTCTCCCTCTTGAGCCGGACTCTAGTGCAGCGCTGGGATGCCTCCGGGTAACCATACGCTTTATAAAACTCCTTATTACTACTACTACTACTGCTTGGTAGTGCTGATTTTGGAGTTTTCACAGCCGAACCTTTCAGTTCGTGAAGCTTGCACTGGCATAGTAGGTCTGAGAGTAGATTGGTTTTTCCACCTGTTGGCATTGTAACAGCAAGGCTCTTCAAACTATAACGCTAGCCATAGAATTGGTGTTGTGGGCATGTGTAGCTTGGTAGTTGTGCCTTTTGGTGGTTTCACAACAAGACCCTTCTATCCTGCAGCTTTCCCTCGTAGTTCTAACTTTTAGAGGTATTATAGCTGGGCCCTTCAGTCCATGAAGCTTGCCCTGGACTTTTCTGTGTGCTAGGGTGGAGAGGAGCTGGATACATTCTGCTGCTGGTAGAGACCTTCATCCTAGACGAACACTACAGGCTCTGGCAACCCTGCCGGTGTTTTTAACTGCTGTATTTTGCACATCGTTTTTTAAAAATATTTGAATTGTTTGTACCTGTATTCCTAATGTCCCCTGGTCTGCCGCGGTTTGTGCCATTTGAGCGGAGGGGTTTAACACCATCCCTACAAGCGCCCTCACTTCCTGGATTTAGCAGGGTCAGTGCTCTAGGGCCATTCTACCACTGTTGCGGTCCCGTCCACTTTCCCTTTATCACGAAGTGCGCCGAGCGGACGCGCGCAGTAGAGACCTTCATCCTAGACGAACACTACAGGCTCTGGCAACCCTGCCAGTGTTTTTAACTGCTGTATTTTGCATATCGTTTTTTTTTAAATATTTGAATTGTTTGTAACTGTACTCCCGGTGTCCCCTGGTCCGCCGCGGCTTGTGCCGTTTGAGCGGAGGGGTTTAACAACATCCCTACAAGCGCCTTCACTTCCTGGATTTAGCAGGGTCAGCGCTCTAGGGCCATCCTACCACTGTTGTGGTCCCGCCCACTTTCCCTTTATTACGAAGTGCGGCGAGCGGATGCGCGCAGCGGTGCACCGAAGGCGCGCCAAAGGCAAGCCCATCTGCGCCCGTCCGCTCCCGGCCGACTCCAGACGCCAGGTACCCTGCTCTTTCTTTTTTTCTTTTTCCTTTTTACCCCAGGCCTTTATCCCCAGAGCTGCGAACTTGCAATGGGCATCATTCGCTATACTAACCAGGAGCTCCACTCCTTAAATACAGCTAGTGAGACTACTATAGCATCCCTTTATGCCAGTAACCGTACTAGAGGAAAGGGAATCAGGGCATCAGTGGTAAAACATCCCGCTCCCCGGCCTCAGTCAAATCTAGTTTGCATGTACTGCAACGCTAGATCTTTACCCAAGCACGCCTTGTAAATATGGGCGCTCCTGGACTCTGACAAACCGGATATATTATTTATCACAGAAACCTGGTTACAGGAGTCCTCCTCGCCTGATATTTCAGTTGCTTTACCTCCCGCCTATAAAATACACAAGCTTGACCGCCCAGGAAAAAAAGGAGGCGGAACGGCTATAATCTATAAATCTGCTCCCAAGCTTCACACTAATGACTCCTATTTAGAATGCTGGGGCGAAATGTGCATTGCCACCATGACCATAGGAAATAAAGAGTCGTGGAAGGTGGCTCTTATCTATAGACCCCCAGGAACTAAAACCCATTTTGTGATAAGCTCGTTGAAGCAATAGCGCCCTATGCTCTAGCAACAGAGAACTTCCTCTTATTAGAGGACATTAATTATCATCTGGACCAAACTCTTGACCCCTATACTGTTGACCTTATCGCGAGTTTGATGCCTTACAGCTACGCCTACTCCCGACAGGCCCAACGCATACTGCGGGACATGCATTAGATCTTATATGCACGAACTCCCCTAAAGTCGAAATTAAGCCGATTGCTTAAGTTCTCTGGTCTGACCATTTTGTTATAAAATTTGACATCACAGGCTCCCAGGTCGAACCCTGGAAAATCACTCAAGTAAAACTGAGCAGACCATGAAATAATATCACCTCAGACTCCTTTGCTGCGCATTTCTCCCCTCCCACCATCACGATAAAACTGACCCCAACACAGCAGCAAGGGAGCTGGAATCCGCAATTGCTTTGGCGTTAGATTGCAGTGCCCCAGCACGAGCATCCAGACCTCCTACTAAAAACTCACCCTGGTTCACGCCGGATCTGGAGCTAATCAAACACGTAGTCAGAGTAGTAGAAAGGAAATGGCATCAAACTAAAGATCTTAGGGATAGGGAACAGTATAAAGCAGCACACAGGCAGTATATGAAAGGAATCGCCGAAGCAAAAATAGTGTACCTTGGTAATAGGATAACCAAGGCGGCTAACTCACAAAGAGAGCTCTATAGTATAGTTAAAGAATTCACTAATCCCCCTGCCAGCCAACAGCCACTCAATGAATCAAAAGAATGGGTGGATTCTGTGGCAGCGTACTTCCACGAAAAAGTCAATAACATCCACAAACTTTTTCCTCAGCTCCCTCCCATATGTCAGACCATAGTCTCACCCACTAACAGCTGCAGGCACCCCAACAATTGCATTTCTATACTAAGGGAATTTTCACCATGCTCAGAAACAGAGGTTGAGCTAACCCTGCACAAAATGAAGTCTGGAGCCCCTGGAGACCCTGCCTCTCCTCAAATTCTATTAAAAATAGCTCATGTTCTGATCTCTGCCTTAACGAAAACCTTGAATCAGTCCCTACTGCATTCCTCTGTCCCATTACATTGGAAGGAGGCCGTAATAAGACCTATCTTAAAAAAACCTTCAGCCGATCCTAAATTACTCCGGCCCATCTCCCTCCTCCCCTTGTTTGGGAAGATTATGGAGTCCCTAATAAATAAACAACTCAAAACACATCTGGAGACTAACAAGCTCCTGGACTCATCACAGTCGGGCTTTAGGGCATTCCACAGTACCGAAACTGCCCTACTCGAAATTGTCGACAATATAAGAATGACACTGGATTCCGACCAGTCGGCCATATTGGTCTTGCTCGACCTATCCGCTACCTTCGACACCATCTCGTATCTCATTCTTTTAGAATGTCTTGCTGAGGTTGGTGTCGAGGGCTCCGCATTATCTATACTACTAGTATAAAGAGAGAACAGAAACTTTTTGGCAAGGTAAACACGGGAACCACAGCGCCAATCCACACACCCAATACATTGTTGGAATCCTCAGGGTGTGTAGATGGACATAGGCGACATAAAATAAAAATAAAACGTAAATTAAAAAATAAAAATTTCAAAACAAAGTAGTCCCCTAAAACTAGCGCCGCCGCGACGTAGCGCTGACCGTGACCTAGACGTGCCTGATGACGACAGGCGGGGAGGAGCGGTGACGAGCGGCGAGGAGTGGCAGTGAAGTCCGGAGCGTGGAGCTCAGGTAAGGCAAAGGCAGGCGGGAGGCGGGCGGGAGGCTCAGGTAAGGCAAAGGCAGGCGAGAGGCGGGCGCGAGGCGCGAGGCGGGCGGGAGGCGGTCTGGGCAATGTCGGGGCGGGCGGGGGGTGGCGAGGCGGGAGGGATGCGGTCTGGGCAATGTCGGGGCGGGCAGGAGTGCACAGAAGCATAAAATTCTGCCCCCAGCCCCCTTCTGCCCCGGGCAACGCCGGGGCGGGCTGCTAGTGCTGGATAAAAAGCTATCTGACAAACAGGCGGTCTAAGGTCCAAGTTGGTGCTTATTGCTCCAACTTCTATGACAATGATAAGGGTGTCCCTCTGGGGTCAATTCTGAGTCCTACGCTCTTTAACCTGTATGTGTCCCCTCTCGCAAAGGTTATACGAGCACACGGTTTTGGAACCGTGTCCTATGCAGATGACACCCAAATATTGAACACAATCAATCAGAACCCAGACGAAACTAAACTGAGGTTCAAAAATTGCATGGTAGGCATTCATGACTGGATGACCAGGAACTTTCTAATGATGAATGCAGGCAAAACGGAGGTCATGCTGTTTGGAAGGGCCGAGAAAATCTGGTCCAAAGATTGGTGGCCAGCCTCGCTTGGTCCATGCCCCTCGCCAAAACCTTCAGTTAGGAATCTTGGGGTAACAATCGACAATAAGCTGTCCATGTCTGATCACATAAGTAAAGTAGTATGCACTAGCTTTGGCCTCATGTGTAGTCTGAGGAAAATCTTTAAATGGATTCCCCTCTCAGCTCGCATGCCCATAGTACAGGAACTCATTGTCAGTAGGATTGATTATGGGAACGCACTTTTGTCCTCAATAAATACCACGCTCTTGGCTCGTTTACAGGTTCTTCAGAACACCGCTGCAAGGCTGGTGTTCGACCTTCCCTCCCGCACCCCGTCATTGCCCTGCTTAAAAACCTTGCACTGGCTCCGAATACAAAAGCGTATAAAGTTCAAATTATGTTGCCTGGTCCATAAATCCATCAATGGTCATGGTCCAACATACCTAGAACAAAAGCTTAAGGTCTACCACCCGGCGAGAACTCTTAGATCATCCAGCAAGTCTCTCCTAAGTGTCCCTAGGGTAAGTACGGCCAGAAACGGTGACAGGGCATTTAGCAAAACAGCTCCTGATGCCTGGAACTCCCTGCCCCTCCAGATTAGGGCAGAACCCGATTACCTGAGATTCCGCAGACAGCTAAAAACCTGGCTCTTCTAGCCCTGCCTTTTGCCCTGTTCTGGGTCTCTGTCTGGAGGTTCTCTGCAAGAGCTCTGAGACCTTCGGGCGATTTATGCGCTATATAAATGCAAATGACTTTGACTATGACTTTTTTTTTTTTTTTTTAAATTTTTGAAGACCTTTATTGTGCATGTTGCAGAAATACAAATACGGGCCTACAACCATCCGGCCGGCCACAAAACTTATGAGCACAGGTGTCAGCATTACGATCTTCCGGCGGCAACAAACATTACGACAGCAATTGATCACAATTACGCTGGAAAGGACATGCCGCCAGGGAGAAGGATCAATAAGGTCAAATTTGAAAGTTTTTGATGAAAGAAAAGTCAATGAAGGATAGGTATAAAGGAGATCCGAGTCCATACATTGAGTCCACATGAGTAGGCAACAATAGAAATAATATCAATTACGTGAAGCTCTTCGTCAAAGCGGCAAAGCAATAAAGGAACAAAACGGTCAGCAGGAGCCACACTCGTGCCACTGCCAGTGCCACCCACTCCCAACCATCCCCTATCACAGACCCAGAAAGGAAGACAGCATGAGAAAGCGCAGGAAAATAAAGAAAAGGCCCATAGAACTAAAAACAGTAATTAAATCTACCCCCCCACCCTGCACTAACGCGGAGGCTACGGCCTACCCCCCCCGACAATGTGCCTATCGCCCCATAAAGAACCCGAAATGTAGGTCAAGCAAAAGAAGAAGAAAGGAAAAAGGAGGAAAAGTAATAAAGACGTCACCGCAGAATATAGAGAGTGAGAAGAGGCCATCCTAATCTGCGACCCTCAAAAACTACAAGTGAGGCGGGAGGAGGAGCCAATCAGAACATTCCCGGTACCCCAGTCAGAAACACAATCCCCACACAATTTTCGGCTGTTGAGAGCCAGTTATTAGTGCAAAAGCAGTTTGGGAAAAACATTGCAACATGTGCGACTTTAGACAAGACTGTACAACTTCCAACCCCGGTCCCACCAGCCCAGCAACCGACAGTACATGGAGAACCTAGCCCCGACCCGACCTCGGACAGACCCAAAAACAAAGCGCGTGAAAAATGCCCGCCCCCACCAAGACAAATAACCAACATGGCCGCACATCGACCTAGCCCTGGCCCGATCGTGGATACACCCCCAGACTCGCTACCCAAGAGAGGCCCGCCCACCACATGACAAAGGAGTAAAATGGCAGGAGGGAGGAGGTCATCAACAAGAAAACACAAAATGGCCGCGAGGAGGCATCAGGGAGTCTTACGAGTTTAACAAAATGTACCATAATCCCACCAAGTGCACACGTTGTTACAAGCAGGATAGAAAAGAGGCTCAGCGCAGGAGGAATAGGCAGCAGCAACGTCCCAGACAGTCCTCGAGGCACACACAACAGGGAATCCAGCCACAATGTTGCACACTGCGTTGGGAGGGGAAACAAAGTGTCCCGTGTAGAATCTTCAAGCTGAGGGTCTTGAGCAGCAGCAGAGTACATAGCGAGCTCAGCTAAACAACAGGCGAGGGAGAGCGCAGACTCCCGACACGGTGCAGGCGGCGACAGGCGGCAACTGTGCGATTCCGGTACAATAGTGCACCGTCCCGACTGAAACGCCATTTGGTCCAGCCTGTCCCCCAATTCCAGGCAGCTGCGGCGAACTTCCGAGCGGAGATCGTACAAGGCCGACAGAACGGTTCCAAGCGAGGGTTCAGACTGTTGCCCCCGGGTTTTAGTTCCCCGGGGGATCCCTCGAGCCTCAGGTACTCCTGTCGTCAGGGCGGCACCGGTCGCTGGCGTGGACGGGCGCACCTCACCGCTAAACCTGGCGGCGCACTCCGCCATCATGTACAGATTGAATCAACAGTCGCCGGTGAAAGGAGAGCACTGGCGCCCCCCCTTTTAGCTGCTTTTCGAGAGCCGTGCACCGTGTCTAAAAATCACTCCGCTCGATGTAGGCGACCCTCAGCGTCCTCAGGCGGCGAGGCACGGGGTCCGCAAGCAATGCGTGACTCAAGATGGCCGGACAGTCTCCTCCCGTACCTGCCGTCTCCAACAAAGGCTCCGCTGCGACGGGGCACAACAGCTCCGCAAGCCCAGTCCTCTCGCCGCCCGCCACGCGCCGCCCCAGGCGGCTGAGCTCGAGAAGCGCCGCTCAGGAGTCACTCTGGTTCCGCCGCAGCCAGTGCCGGCGGAGCGCTCCGGCCGGCAACAGGTCCCCGGGGCACGGCAGGAGGAATCCTCGTCTGTGGGGTCCAGGGTAAGGAGCCAGGAGGCGAATATCTTCGGCTGCCGGGCGGATCGCGGGTCCGGGAAAGCACCGCCGAGATTAGCGCCGTTTCGCACACAGTCCACCATCAAGTGTGCCAGGATTTGAGAGCAGGATTTCTGCACGGCAGAAAAAGACTCGCGGAACCGGGAGCCTACAGGTCCGCTCCGGTCGCCATCTTGGCTCCTCCTCCTTGACTATGACTTTTGGTGCTTCTGCCGTTAGGCTGTATGAAATTGGGTTGCTGGTTGAGAGGGGTGAACCACCTACACAAGAAGACACTGTAATTTTTGTCAGAGTAAAGTCACAAGCAAACCAAAAATTAAACTGTTCTCACCCGTTGGGTAGCTTGGGACAGAGAAGTCAATGTGTAAAGTCTTTGTGCAACACTTGAAAGAGTAATATAGTGAAAACACACCACAAAAGGATCACACACCAGGTTGGAAAAATAAGGTAATTTCCAATGAATAGAACTGGAGATAACAAATAATCAAAGGGAAGGGAGAAAGAAGAAGCTTTGATCCATTCAGCTTTCTTGGTCTGAATCAGAAAATCAGGGGGGAATGGATCATTTGTCCTGCATAACTTAGGTTAGCGGTTCCTCGTGTTCTGTCCCAATAAAACACCCTCAGCCATGTGTAAAAGATGGTAATGGCGGTATATCTTGATTCTCCACCTCTTAGTCACATGGTAGCATCATCATTGGGTTAGTGCTCATGCTACCTCCACCCAGAGGTCAACCCCTAGGTAGTGCAGTAGGGATCAGTGATTATACGGGGTCAAGTATGGTTTAAAAATACTCGTACAACCAGAAAAAGATTTAATAAAAACTTGTTTCGAGATATTGGTAAAAATAAAGTTGGTGCATGCTGAGATAGAGTTAAGAATCTCTCGCACGATTAGACATTGTATAAAATGGTCGACATGTTTTAGCCCTTGATTCACCTCTGTAGGTCAGTTGGGCTTTCTTCAGGACCAGGGTGAAGTTAGTGGTCTTAGACTGTGGGTGTCTCTTACTGTATGCGTCTCGGTAATGTAATGTTACCAAGGAGAAGTGAAAATAAGATGTATTAATCTCATTTTTAGCAGGATCAAATGGTATCTGTGGAAAAAAGAGGGAGGGGGGGGGGGGTTGGGGGAAACACAATCGTATACATGGGTATTACGTTTTTCACTTTTTGAACCATGCTGTCTATTTGTTAGACCTGTCAATTATATTAAGATTTTCGCAACTAAAAAATGGCAATTCTTCAGTACACAATCACCATACTATTGTTGGGCAAAAGTTCTCTCTCAGTTATCAGGATCGGTATTTATATCACGTGGTTTGGTGGCGTAATATGCAAAATATCACTTCTTGTTCAATGGGCAAGAGATAGTGAGCAATAGTAGTGGTACCTGAAATGATGCGTATGTCACTGTAAATAATAATGTATTGCAGTAACCTCCAGTTAGCTCAATACATTTCGACAGATGGATGTTGACATGCTTCTCCATTAGCTTGCTCAGATACAGAAGAAGAGAGATGGGTCGGGGGTTTGACAATTCTGTCCAGGGAATGTTGGAGCTTTTGCGGATGGGTCTTACAAGAGCCGCCTTCCACTCTCTGCAAGGGAGAGATTCACAAAAGATTGAATCATGGGACTAAGCAGCTTGACCAGGGATGGAACCACTCTAGCGGGGATGAAATCTGAGGGGGAGCCAGACTTAACCTGACCAATTAATGCTTCAACCTCACTCAAGGTAATAGCTGGAAATACAGTTAGTAAAATAGGATTAGTTACCATCGAGTTCTGTGATGACAGCGAAGGGTAGCTCACAAGGCTGCTCGTCCTAATGATCTTGTCGTAAATCACCTCTATCTTATGAGTGAAATATAGACAGATGTCATCACATAATTGTTGTGAAGGCAGATCAAGACTCTCACAAGCCTTAGGCTTAATGAAGGATTGTAAAATCTGATGCAATAATTTAGATTAATTGCCAGCCTAAGTTAGTTGTAAGGCAATATGAGTTTTCCGGGAAAGTTTGATGTTTTTATGGTAACTGGCCAGCTCGATCCAGTCATGTGACTCAGGGACAGGCTACAGGTACTAAATGGCTAAGGGGGGAGAATGACAACTGACTAAAAGTTAGTAACGCACGGGGTGGGCCCCGTACCACTCAGCTAGGTTGGGCCAGTACTGTATCAGGACTGAAGGAAATGTCAGAAATTTCAAGAACATAAAAAGTATGATTCCAGAATGAATATTAGAGCTACAGCTCGGTTGCAAACCTAAAAGGAAATAACTCATTTGTGCCTCTATAAAATGTTTAATAGTTCTATTATTAACGAAAGAACCACCAGAACATCAGAGTGATGTATGAAACTGATGTTTTTCAAAATCATTTGAGCACTAGTCGCTATGAACATACTGACTTGACAAGGAAAATTGAAAGAGCCCAGAAGGCACATCATTGTTCCTGAATTCTCTCCTAAGGTGTGATAAAAATATCCATAAATTAAGGTTCATGTAAGCCTTTAAGTAGAAATGCAAAGAAATGTTGATCTCGCAATGATGATAACAAGAGGCAATGACTTCGAAAAAATGTGCACACTTTAATCTACAGAGACCAGCATGCCTTGCTACCTAACTCTATGAAAAAAGGAATTGGAACAGGAAGTCCACTTTTAACAGAATGAACTCAAACGTTTGTTTCAGAGAGCTGGTGTAATGAGGAAAGCACTATGAAGATATGTTCTTGAAGACGGGATTGTTAACCTTCTATCGTAAGGTATATACATAAATACAGTGCAATCGTTAGATGCACAGTAGATTTCTGACCCTGGTCGCATTTCGGTCTTTCAGAACAGCAAATGAGGCCATAAACAGGAGTGAATAAACAGAACTGCCACGGAGAGACTCTATTAACATCGCTAATTCAAATAGCAATTAAGAATATTAAAATGAACACTCACACGTTCTTTCTTAAAAAGCCTAAAACCTCCGGATCACACTGAATACTTCTATGTTTGCAGGCTTCAAACAAACCGGAACCTACAGTCAAGTTAAACGTAACAAAAAGAAAGGAAGCTTGTTGGACTAAAAGATATCTGATTTTCGAGTAAGTGCCTTAGACGTGCCGTTGCTTGTAATTATCCCATGAAAATGTGAAACAAGGGCAATGATGAACTAAATAACCAGGGGGCATATTATCAAGGGGGTTTATCTCCGCTTTTTTGGCTTTAAAAGCCAAGAAAGCGGAGATAATTTTATCTCCCTATTACCTAGCTGTCGCTAACACCAGTTAGCGACAGCTAGTAGGAGATAGCGACCATCTTGGGCCCCGCTTTGCATGTCAGAGAAATGTATCACTAATGACATGCAAAGTGGGCGTGCCAAGATGTTAGCGACAGGAAACAGTCGCTAACATCGCTATCTCCTATTACCAACTTTTGGAGATATTCACGCTAAGCGCGAATATCTCCAAAAGCTAACACCTGCTCCATGGCAGTTCTTAGCCATGTTATTCAATGGTAGGAGGATAACATGGCTAAGAGCATTAGCTCGGTAATGCATGAATATCGCTGACTTTTCAGCGATATTCATGCATTTCGGCCGATTTTTATCGCTTAGGAGATAAACCTTGATAATAGCAAGGTTTCTAAGCGATAAAAATCGCCGCAGCTCGGCGATAAAAATATTGCCGCTAAGCCAACATAGCAATATTTATCGCTAGTTGTTGGTAATATGCCCCCTTGTCTTTTCAGAATGTACTCGACAATATTCCCCTTAATCCTTGGAAGGGTGCTAAAGATCTACTCAAGGAAGATATAATACTGAATAGTCCATAAGTGAAAAGAGATGAAAGATAAAGGAGGGGCTTTCACTAAAACAATATATATGTGTTTATTGTTTTTTTTTCTTCGAATCCAGTCACAGCCCTCAAGAGAGTCCCCTAAATAAAGTTGGGGCTTGACACGCGTTGGCACTCATTGTACCATCAGGGGAATATTTTGAATAAGAATATGCATAGCCAAGTAGGGAAACATATGTATTAAATGGATTAACCCTTTGTTACCCTAAATGCGTTTGATCCCCATTGAGAGGTAACCCCAGTGTATTTGGAAATCAGATTTGTGGGTTACCTGTTTTTTTCTGTACTAGGACTGGAAATTACTTGAAGTTTTTATTATTTGTGACTATGTTTAAATTATGTTTGTTTTGATGTTTTGTGAACGTTATGTGTATCTGACATCTGTCTTTGTGGATTTAAAAATAAAATGATTTAAAAATGAATGATTAAATGTAATAGACCAATTGACTTGCGTGTTTGGTGTGAGTCTGCCTAAATGTTAGCAGCTTAAACCTGGTAAGCTAGATGTTTTGATTTTCTTAAAAACTTACTAAAACTGGCATTGTCAAAATTTTCATTCAAAATTCGACTTTACCATGAGAGTGAATTTTGCATTTCAATTCCAAAGATACCAAACATGAAATGGTTGACCACTCCCATTTAGAATTATAGCTCATTAAATGTAATAAGATAACGACAAATTTTAACCTACGGTAGAAGTAGGCCTTGCTGTAGTAAAAAACTAATTTTTTCACTACCAAGACATGTAAATCCTGAAAGTCCATGTTCAACTTTTTAAATGCATTGCACCCTGCCCTCTGGGTTGCCCAGGGCCTACCCCGGGGTGACCTATATGTACTAAAAAGAAAAGGTTTGACTCGGCAAATGGTTTATTATTCCAGATCAAAATGGCAGTTTGAAACTACACACACAGCCTGCAACGGCAGGCCTGCAACATGTTTAAAGGCTACTTAATTGGGTGTCCTAATAACTGTGGCAGGCCTACTAGTATCATCTAATTTACAGGCACTGGGCACATGTAGTACCTCTTTATTAGAGTCTTACAAGTACATTAAATAATGTCAATTGGGGATAAGCCAAAGTTACTGTGTTTTAAAGAGGGAGTACATCCACTTTAGCAGTGATAAAGTGTGCGGAGTCATAAGGCCAGCTAAAAAGAGATCAACAAATATGGAGGAGGAAGGTAAAATCTTTAGGGGAAGACCACCCTAAGGCTCACAGATCTAGCACAGGTGCCTGCCCTGCAGCCTGCCCTGGCATTGGTGTTCCAGAGTTGGAAGGGAAGTTTGATTGTTCTGCCTTCTGAAGGTTTCACTGCCAGGAGCCTGAGTCTGTGAAGCTTACCCAGCATTGGCGTTTTGTGGTGTGTGTGAGCTTTGTGGATCTGTATTTGGGCAATTTTGCAGTCAGGACCTTCAGTCCCTGAAATTTGCCATGATGTTTGTGTAAAGGCGTGGCTGAGAGATTGGGGGTTCCATCATTTGACAGCTGTGCAACCGGGTCCTTCTGTTCGAGAATATTCCCTGGAATTGGTATTCTTGGGTTAAGGAGAGCTTGACTGTTCTGCCTTCGGCAGTTTTGCTGCCAAGCCCTAAGGGTCCATTAAGCTTGCCTTTGCATTGGTGTTATGAGATGAGGGTGGAGCATAGCATTTCAGCTCTTTGATGATTCCTCAGCTAGACCCTACAGTCTGTGAAGCTTGCTCAAGCAATGGCGTACCAGGGTATGATGTCACTGTCAGACCCTTCAGGACACAAAGCATTTAAATAGGAGGACAGTGAATAACAATTATTTGAGTACTGTTGTTCTTGTGCAAATTGTGCAATTTGTGGTAAATAGCGGTACAAATTCACCACAAATTACCAGAAATGTGCCTATTTGTGGCTTATTTTTACTTTGAATGGCAGATAATTATGCATAGAGGCACTATGGTGTAATTTCAAGAATTTTGAATAACAAGCATAACGCACAACACTCGAATTACGCAAATTATGGCAGCTTAATTTAAATTTTGCCCTGGTCTATCAGATCTTACTTCAGTTTGTAGAGTGTAATTACATATATTAGTTTTTGTGGTTATGTTAGTAATGTTTGCGATGTATTGTTGAAATGTTTTTTACAGATTCTTCTCTCTCAAGACAAGATTATTCCTATCTCTGGATGCAAAATCTTTTTTTTTAAAGAAAGGAAAGGTTATTGGTTATATTTAAACTAAACCTGGGTGGTAAACTCCACACCGTTTGCCAAGTTTGCAGTATTTTCCGTACTCCACGGAGCATGCAGAGTTTTTTTCCACGCTTGAGCTTATAAAAGTCAAGTTGGCAAGTGAGGAAAATCAACCTAACGGTGAGAATTTTTCTCACTCATGTTCGCCAAGGTCTAGTTGGCGAGTGAGGCAAATCAAACTTCTGGCTAGATTTCTCAAAACGGGTGATCGGATTTCTAAATGCGAGTGGTTGCAGCAAGTCACGACCACTCATGTTGAGAACCGTTCGGTTCAAGTTAAGAAAGCTGCCACTCGAGTAGAACATCTACTCGGGCAGCAGAAAGGAAGCTGGGCCCTCTTGCGCTGTGCATGGTACAGTTTGTGACAATTTTACAGTGCAGGACAAACACCTGGTGCTCAAAATCACTGCGAACGGCATTACCCTAAAGCACTCGGCCACCCACGGTATTCCACGAATTGCGGCTGAGTTTATTCTCACTTCATGGAGCTCGAGGTAGTGCTGCCACGCAAACTTACATCTAGGCTTTTCAATTTAACCAAAATTATTTTAATATTTACTTTTATCAGTTTTCCCTGAGTATTTTGATTTTCACTTTTTGGGCTTTTATTGTCTTTTTGAATTAAGAAGTATTTCTTTGGATTTATTATTGGACCTTTCACTTTTAGATTATTTCGGGTTTATCTTTGGATTTTTTAATTGTTTTTTTTGTGGAGTTACGGTGGATAATGGACATCAGCTTCAAAAGTTACATTTCTAATAATTTTGGGGTGGGTAATGTTATTGTTGGAATAAATATATATTCATATTTAATAGAAGGGAACATGGCTAACCAAGAAGAGATGGTGGACGCTTGATTTCAAGCTTCACATTGGCCCACACGAAGCCTGGTTTCTGATGCGACATCCATGATCTGCATACTTAAGGGTGCTTCGCCCTCACTGATGACACAGCAGCAGAGATTGGCAAGGTGACAGGCTGCTGGTGGATGGCCTAGACTGCTGGGAGGGCCAGGAGTGCCCTGCTGCTGCACTGAGGCCAGGGAACGCAACTGGGTCAAGGGCCCAACAGAGCCACACTGGAGCCGAGCCGGGGATGCTGCACTGGTGAGGCAGCGTGAGATGGTGACTGGGGCTCATGCACTTGGGGGGCCAGCAGCTTCTTGCCACCTCGGAGAGGACGGTGATAGGGTCCGAATCCTGCAGATGGGCAGGGGCCAGTGCATGGAAGGTACCCTATGGAGAAATTGGAGTGGATGAGAGCCTGAACCACTGAGCATGCAGGGACCCCTCACACTCTGGGCAACCCCTCAAGTGATATCCTAGTGCGAGGTTCGAGGATGCGACCCCCCCCCATAGGCAGTGAGAAACTTTCCTCCGCTGTGATGTGGGGAGCTAAGAGGAGGTGGAGTTTGGGCCTAGCAGAATCATGGTTGTCCCCTGAGGAGGAGAGGGGGCTCTACCTTTCCCTGCAGAGGTGCTCTGGGGGCTGAGGTTGTGAGCAGTGGTTGCCATTGTCCTTTTTTCTGGGCACAAGTCAGCACTTAAGGTGGCTGATTGGGGTCATACCTCTGGAGCTGTTCTGGTAGCCTGCAATGACCCGCCAGAGGTCTCTGGGCTGTACAATGTGCTATGAGGTGGATTAGCTGAACCAATATCACTGGGGAGAAAGGGGTGGGAGCACACTGCTTCACCTTCCAGCACAGTTCGTCCCTCTGCATTATGGTAAATGCAGTTCATGCTTAGTTGAAATTTTACTGGAGTATTCCTCCAAAGTTGGTGCAATTTAGTGCTGTAAATCTCTAGACATGTGTTTCTGGATATCATCCGTCAGCAGTAGAGATAAAAAAAAGGCACAGTGTCTGCAGAGCTTGGCCTGCACAATTATGTGCAAGTAGTAGGCTTTTCTGAGGGCACAAAGGGAGCTGACATGGTGGCCTAACTAGAAACCGGATTCCCTAGTATAGCTCACCCTCTTCTTCACCCTCTTCTTCACACCTAAACATGCGCACCATGTCCCACCCTTCTGCCGGCCATAGGGCAACCAAGTAGGCCAGTGGTGGCAAAGTTATTGCTCTACAAAGACAGGGATGCCCTGTCAGGGGCGTAACACAGGCCCCGCGCTCCAGGGGCCCCCTCACTCAGTGGGAGCCAGCAAGTGCGAAGCCTCTTCATCATGATGGTGCACACACCGGCCTCTTTTATTAAATTAAATGGTGCGCAGCTGTACGCCCGGTGCTCCGGTCCGACCTCAGATTAGTGTTATGTTGTTAATTAAATCAGATGCAGGACTGAATTAAATGGTGCGCAAGTTTAACTGGGCCGTGTGCACGCGCGGGCCCCTGACGGACCTCTGAGTCAGAGCTCTTCATTAATTAAATGGTAGGTGGGTGCACGGTGCGCAGTTGTCTCTGCGTCTGCGCTAGTCAAGGGTGAGGCTTGTGACCAATCCCAATGAATTTGTCATGGGCATTGCGGAGCTGCAATTAAAGTGCGCATGACTTGTCAAGTGAGGCAGACACGCCAGAGACTAAGAAGGACCGTCCATCACTCGGCGGCCATAAAGAGCCCCTGCTTGCCTGGGTAGCCTTGCCCTGCCCCTGCCCTGTCTTGCGCCTGCCTGTGAAGCTGCTGGCCAGGACTCAGCTGTCGGGGTCAGCCCTTCAGGTGAGTCAGAGTCTGTCCGAGGCAGGAGTGGTCCATGGGTGGTGTCGAGCCAAAGATCATAATTTTTGGGATCCGGGAGGGCATCATGGTGGGGCCCAGACAGGAATAAAAGTACAAGTTTAAAACATAATATAGTGTAGCCCCACTGGCCCAGGCAAGTATCTTCATTTTATTAAGTGGTCTGCACGCCCGGGCCAGAACAGGCTTCTGAGGCTCTTCATTTATTAAATAGTGCATGCAGGGGCTTTGGCCGGGCCTCTGAGGCTCTTAATTTTATTAAGTGGTGGACACGCCCGGCCCGCGCCGGACCAGGCCTCTGTGGCTCACTAAGACTATAAATAGCACAACTCAATACGTGGACACAAATTTTGGTTTAAATGCTGACCCTTAAAGCGACAAAATAACCAGACCCGAACTGCCCAGAAGCATATACCAATGTCCAATGTGCATGACAAGGACTTGAAAAGAACCTTTGTTTAGGCATTCAAGTGTATGTCCCTGGAATTTCATTACAAGACCGCAGGCTAACATTATGCATACATTCTTGTATTGCCACTCCTGAGCAGCTCCTTTAAAGAACTTAAGCTACAACAATCCAGAATTAGAACAACTCAAAATCCAATAAATGTCTCCTGCATATAATGCTCGTGCTCTTTTAAATGCTGCTCCTGAACAGATACGAACTCTTCTGGGTAACAGAACGTGGTGAGAGCCATTCAAGTCACCCCATCCCGGATTTCCATGGCGTCTTGTTTTAAAAAATGTGTAGGTTTGTTCTCTAAGTGCCGGCAGAGCTAAGGTTGAAAAAGTACAGCTAGGTACTTTGCAAAAAAAAGAGTCATTTTTCACTGTGAAATTGTGGTGTGTCCACGTTGAGTTTTGCGCCTTTCCTGTCACATGCACTAGGCCTACCCACACAAGTGAGGTACCATTTTTCTTGGAAGACTTTGGGGAACGCGGGTTGGGTGTCAATTTGTGGATCCTCGCAGATTCCAGAACTTTCCACCACAGAAATATGAAGAAAATTTGTTTTTTTAAAGCAATGTTTTAAGTTTGCAAGGGATTCTGGGCAACAGAACCTAGTGACAGCCAGTCAAATCACCCCATCCTGGATCTCTCTGGGTGTCTAGTTTTCAGAAATGTATAGGTTTGATAGGTTTCCCTAGGTGCAGGCAGAGCTATGGTTACAAAAGCTACAGCTAGGTACTTTGCAAACAAAGGGTCATTTTTCACTGTGAAATTGTGGTGTGTGCACGTTGCATTTTGCTAAGCATGGGCTGAAAATTCGTTCCGCTCGCGGAATTTGCGGATTTTCCGCGATCCGCGAATCTCGCGAAATTGCGGTAAAATCCGCGAATCAGCGGGGACGAATTTTTTACAACAGGGTTACAAAGAAATTAACTTCAACTTGAGCACCTGCTGCTGTAAGCCTGTAAGTGCTTCCTGGCGCCTCGTTGCCTATTTGCAACTATTCTCTGACCCTTGAAGCAGGGTCAGTGAATAGTTACAAGTAGGCAATGAGGCGCCTGTCACAAAAATTAAACCTCAACAGGAAGCACTGACAGATATAAAAACAAGCATTTGCAATGCAATAGGTCTCGCATTAGGAAAGTTTGAGGTATTGGTCTTGTAAATGACAATTTTTTTTATTTATGTGTTGGTTTTGAAAATAGCTAAATTAATAGCTTTGTCATTTACAATGCCAATAGTTATAACTTTCGCAAATGTGACACCTATAGAATTCGTAATGCAACATGTTTTGTATTTACGTGACTTAGCTGTATTGATATTACAAATTACGATGGCTTTTAATTTTTTTAAATAATTAATACTTAAATAAAAGTGATTTTAATTTATAATGGCAATAGCTTAAACTTTTGTAAATAACTTTTGTGAATATTATGTTCAGTGTATTTTATTGTGACGAAAATCGAAGAACAGAAGTGAAATATTAACATCTTTTTGTGACATTTGTAATAAAGTTTGAAACATTGAGAGAACATATTTGAACCAGTTGTTGTTGAATGGTTGTGCAGATTGATGCTGGGGTGGCGCTGAGTGGTGCTGTGGTGGTGCTGAGTGGTGCAGTGGTGATGCTGAGTGGTGCTGTGGTGGTGCTGAGTGATACTGGGATGGTGCTAAGTGATGCTGGGGTGGTGTTGAGTGATGCTGTGGTGGTGCTGAGTGATGCTGTGGTGGTGCTGAATGATGATGTGGTGGTGCTGAGTGGTGCTGTGGTGGTGCTGTGGTGGTGCTGAGTGATAATGTGGTGGTGCTGAGTGATGCTGTGGTGGTGCTGAGTGATGATGTGGTGGTGCTGAGTGGTGCTGAGTGATGCTGTGGTGGTGCTGAGTGATGCTGTGGTGGTGCTGAGTGGTGCTGTGGTGGTGCTGAGTGATAATGTGGCAGTGCTGAGTGATGCAGTGGTGGTGCTGAGTGGTGCTGTGGTGGTGCTGAGTGATAATGTGGCAGTGCTGAGTGATGCTGTGGTGGTGCTGAGTGATGCTGTGGTGGCGCTGAGTGGTGCTGTGGTGGTGCTGAGTGGTGCTGTGGTGGTGCTGAGTGATGCTGTGGTGGTGCTGAGTGGTGCTGTGGTGGTGCTGAGTGATAATGTGGTGGTGCTGAGTTATAATGTGGTGGTGCTGAGTGATGCTGGGGTAGCGCTGAGTGATGATGTGGTGATGCAGAGGGCAGAAAGGCACAAAAAGCAGTCTAACAAAGGGCAGAAGGGCAGAAAAACAAGGGAAAGACGAGTCTAACAGAGGGCAGAAGGGCAAAAAAAACGAGTCTAACAGGGAGCAGAAGGGCAGAAAAACAAGGGAAAAACGAGTCTAACAGAGGGTAGAAGGGCAGAAAAACAAGGGAAAAACGAGCCTAACAGAGGGCAGAAGGGCACAAAAAACTAGTCTAACAGGGGGCAAAATGAATCCCGCCCTGCGTGTTTGTCCACGAAGATGCCACCTTTTTGTGCTATACCTCTACTCAACTGGAGTACTTTCTACTATCTAATCAGTAAGTGCTCCCTCATTGGCTAAATATATTTATTATTGTGCGCCGCAGCTCCGCCACCTATGGTGCGTCACGCATCTGTGCCGTAAAAGCAGAGCATTGCTGGAGCTGCGTCGCGCTTTCGACGCAGCTCCAGCAATGCTCTGGGGGGCCCTATATCCCCAATGCTGCATCAAGCCTTGCACCTGCTTCAAGCAGGCACAGGGTTTTGGCGCAGCATTGGCCTAATAGTGACTGAGTGAAATCTTGTAGATTTCACTCAGCCACTTTTAGGAGGCGTTCCTGTGCAGGAACACCCACACCTATGCTGGAGCGCCTCCTGATGGCGCAGGTCTTTACAACGTGACGCATCTCTCAGAATCGTCACGTTGTTAATACCCAGCACCATGGCGCATCTTTTGTGCTGCTGCTGCGTCACAAAAGGTCTCGGTAGAGGGTGGCAGTGGTGAACCAGAGGGTGGCAGTGATGTACCAGAGGGTGGCAGGGGTGAACCAGTGGGTGACAGTGCTGAACCAGAGGGTGGCAGTGCTGAACCAGAGGGTGGCAGGGGTGAACCAGAGGGAGGCAGTGATGAACCAGATGGTGGCAGGGGTGAACCAGAGGATGGCAGTGGTGAACCAGAGGGTGGCATGGGTTAACCAGAGGGTGGCATGGGTTAACCAGAGGGTGGCAGTGGTGAACCAGAGAGTGGCAGTGGTGAACCAGAGGGTGGCAATGCCTAACCAGAGGGTGACAGTGGTTAACCAGAGGGTGGCAGTGGTGAACCAGATGGTGCTGTGATGAGCCAGAGGGTGGCAGTCATGAACCAGAGGGTGGCAGTGGTGAACCAGAGGGTGACAGTGCTGAACCAGAGGTTGGCAGGGGTGAACCAGAGGGGACTGTGATGAACCAGAGGGTGGCAGTGGTGAACCGGAGGGTGCTAGGGGTGAATGAGAGGGTGGCAGTGGTGAACCAGAGGGTGGCATTGCTGAACCAGAGGGTGACAGTGGTGAACCAGAGGGTGGCAGTGGTGAACCAGAGGTGCTGGGATGAACCAGAGGGTGGCAGTGGTGAACCAGAGGGTGACAGTGGTGAACCAGAGGGTGACAGTGCTGAACCAGAGGGTGGCAGGGGTGAACCAGAGAGTGGCGGTGCTGAACCAGAGTGTGGCAGTGGTGAACCAGAGTGTGGCAGTGGTGAACCAGAAGGTGGCAGTCATGAACCAGAGGGTGGCAGTGGTGAACCAGAGGGTGACAGTGCTGAACCAGAGGTTGGCAGGGGTGAACCAGAGGGTGCTGTGATGAACCAGAGTGTGGCAGTGGTGAACCAGAAGGTGGCAGGGGTGAACCAGAGGGTGGCAGTGGTGAACCAAAGGGTGGCAGTGATGAACCAGAGGGTGGCAGTGGTGAACCAGAGGGTGCTGTGCCCATACACGACCGCATGGGTAACTTCGCCATGCAAGCGGCCCGCGAACACGCAAAAAGCCCTGCGAACACTCAAAAAACCCCGCGAACACGCAAAAAAACCGGGAAACACGCAAAAAAACAAAAATCTGCAAATTCGCTCGAATTAACGGAGTTTGCGGATTGCGAATTCGATTTCACGTGAATTCGCAAATTTCGCCCATACTTACATTTTGCACCGTTTCCTGTCACAAGCACTAGGCCTACCCACACAAGTGAGATACCATTTTTCTTGGAACACTTTAGGGAACGTGGAAATGTGTGGATCCACGCAGATTCCAGAACTTTACACCACAGAAATGTGAGGAAAATGTGGTTTTATTCACAATTTTTTAGGTTTGGAAAGGATTCGGGGTAACAGAACCTGGTGAGAGCCATTCAAGTGACCCCATCCCGGATTTCCCTGGGTGTCTTGTTTTCAAAATGTATAGGTTTGCTAGGTTTCCCTAAGTGCCGGCAGAGCTAAGGTTAAATAAGTACAGCTAAGCACTTTGCAAAAAAAGTGTCATTTTTCATTGTAAAATTGTGGTCTGCCCACATTGCGTATTGCGCCATTTTCTGTCGCAGGCATTATGCCTACCCACACAAGTGAGGTACCATTTTTCTTGTAAGACTTTGGGGAACGCAGGGTGCATGTAAATTTGTGGATCCATGCAGATTCCAGAACTTTCCACCACAGAAATGTGAAGATTTTTTTTTTAAAACAATTGTTTAGGTTTGCAAGGGATTCTGAGCAACAGAACCTGGTGAGAGCCTGACAAGTCACTCCATGCTGCATTTCCCTGGGTGTCTAGTTTTGAAAAATGTGTGGGCTTGCTAGATTTCCTTAGGTGCCCACAGAGCTAGGGTTAAAAAACAAAAGCTATGCACTGTCAGACCTGGGACCCCGGGCTGGCCAAGGCTCATGCCAAAGTCAGTCAGAGATCACCATGTCTAAGGTCAGGGCAAGGGCGTTACACACCAAGATAACCCCTGCTCACCCTCTAGGTAACGAGACACAAGCAGCAAGGCTAATCTCTGAAGCGATGTGTAAAGCGTTTGCGCGCGCACCCAGCAACAACACCCAAGGCCCACCACAAAGGAAACTCCACACAAGGTTATATAAAAAATAGCCTTTGTATTATAGTAAAAACACATTAGATAACACACACACGTTACAATGTGCCAACAGGCATGGGCAGAATTTACAAGGGATTATGTACAGGACAGGGCTACGTGGACCACTGTCAGGGGTAGGCACTTGTTAGAAATAATACTTGTAGGTATAACACTTAGCACATAAACATAAAATGACTGTAGAACTAAAATAGTAAATGTAGCACACAACCAGTAATCACTGGTAAGGGTAAATACCTCCTACGCCACCCTAAACACTGTAGGAAAATCACGCAGGGAACTAGGACCTTATCATCAGGACCTATAGAAGGAAAACCATCACCTAAGCAGGTCACTTTTAGCAAAGGGAAGGAAACCTAAACAATCACCTAAGCAGGTCACATTTAGCAAAGGAAGTACATAAACAATCCTCTAAGCAGGTCACTTTTAGCAAAGGGGATAAAACATAAAGAATCACCTAAGCAGGTCACTTTTAGCAAAGGTAATAAACATCAACAATCCTCTAAGCAGGTCACTTTTAGCAAAGGGAATAAAACATAAAACACATTGCACACGAGGCATTAAAACACATTCAGAGGTGCAAGAAGAACATTTGCGCAGGAATCACATAGCAAGTAAATCACAATGCGCAGGGTGCATGTAGCACAACACTAGAACTGTCCCTCAGGCCAACTGGCCTCGCAAGGTCCGAAATGCCCTGAGTCCAAATTGTCAGGGAAGGCTGCACAGGCAGCCAAGGAACACAAACCTAAACGTAGCAACTGTCTACTAAGTGCTGGACAGTTGCAAATCAAGATGATGCCAATGTTGGAGCCTCGTGGGCTCAGGAACAAGGGTGAGGAGCCACGGGGCTCTAAACAACTGCCTGTGTCTCAAGAGCCTCTCTGGGCTCTACATAAACTAAATGGCGATGAAGAGCTTCTACGCTCTAAAACAATGAAAATGCCCCAGAGCCTCTCAGGGCTCTAAATCAATGAACTGGCACTCGAGCCTCGCAGGCTCGTAAAACAATTATGGGCGGTGAGGGGCCTCGGGGCTCTGAACACCGGAACTGGCCCTCGAGCCTCGCAGGCTCGGGAATGCTAATGCCCAAAGTACCGTAGGAGCCCTACTCGGGCTCGACACAAAAGATATACCCCTCGAGCCTCTTGGCTCCAACAGAGAATTGCCGCATACGTTGGAGCGGCCCTCTGCCAACTGGGGCTGCTCGAAGGATCAAGAGAACCCGCCCCGCACTCACCGGGACTTCACTGGTGCTGCGGGGGGGCGGGAAACACTGCCACAAACACAGTCCAAGTGGCGGTCCTCCTGGCCCCAGCAGCAGCAGCAGCCCCCTCTGGCAAGGATCCAAAAGCAGAACAGATTGTATGGGGACACAGCCCCTTCTTATACTGTACATTCCTTTGTCTGTAGGTGCAGGGTGGGGGAGAAACCAGTCGCAGCTGGTTTTGGAGTACCCTTGATAGCTCAAATACCCATTTCATTCACTGGCAGGGCTAGGGTCATCAGTGGCACTACAGGGGGTGGAGCCAGCATTGTGTGGGGAAAGTCCAGCCCCATCAGGGACCAGGTGCACTCCTCCCCAGCCATCAACATGCTAATCTCACACTCACCACCGGGCAGACCCATCCAGTTTTCCTGGAGCCAGGCTTACCAGCCAGCTCCAGCCAATCACACGCCAGGCATATTTTATATTAATATGCCAAGTCCTAGAAGTGGCATTTCTACACATGACACACTCATGCCACATACATCATTGCGAAGCATTCATTCTCACGAGCTCGCACATACCAAATTCGAGTCTGCACTCCCCACGCATCAGGAACTATCAGGGACACACACATTCCCCATGCATCCCTATGGGAGAGCAGGCCAGCCTAACTACATGCACGCACTTTACTCTGGGAGACAGGGAAAAAGTGCGCAGAGGCCAAAAATCATCAACACAGATCACAGATTAAAAGCAAAAAGATTAGGGGTGAACCTGCCAGAAGGGCCAAGTCCAACACAACCCCCTTCCAGCCAAAACGCAGGGCAGACCAATCACCACTGTGATGGACTTCCCTGCTTGGGGTGATAAAACACAGACGCGAGCCCGCAACTGCAGGGACACCCTCCTGTTTTACGCCACGGTGAACCCCTGGGGTTCTTTCTAAAACTATGGTAGGGACTAACTGGGCTACCCCACTGGTACTCTCCAGCTGCCCTCGGCCAGGACCAGGCCCTAGGCCACTCAGGTGCCACTGGTTCCTGCCTACTCACAAAGTGGGGGGTAGTAACCCCTGGCACATAATAGCCATTCTCCACTCTTCCTGCCTGCAATACAGGGCTAGACTGCCACTGGTTCTCCAGCCTAGGGTCTACAATCTTAGGTGGACCAGGAGTCTTAGGGAAGGCTCTCCTCCCCTTACCTCTTCTCCTAGGGTTCCTCCTCCTCCTGCGAGGGGTACCCTCTAAACACCATTCTCCCAACCTAGGGTTTAACCCCTGAGCTGGTACCGGGGTCAGAGGTGGGCTCTCCCACCCTCTGCACCCCCTTCCAGAGTCCTGCTCCCTCCCAACCGGGGCGGTACCTCTGGAGAAAGAACTGGTCAGGACGCTGATTACAGTATTCCCACCCTTCAGGTCAGGCAAACCCTGAACCTGGACCTCCAACCTCCGGTCTAGAACCTTTGGTGGAATCACTGCCTGGCACTCCAGGACTTCTGGGGACTCACATCCTATCCCCCAATCACTCTTTTTGCTGGACTTCTGTACCCTCCCTACCGGAGCAGTACTGCCAGACTCGACAACCATAGAAGCTCCGCTTACAGATGCTCCAGGTCCTCCACACACTAGGAGATCTCCCTCAAGTGAACTAACAGGTAAGCTTAGGTCCCCACCCTGGTGTTCACTAAAGAAACCATCCAGGTTCTGAGGCAGGGCTTCGGGCATCTGGGGACTCTCGGTCTCACACTCACTCAGGCTCCACTGAGACAGGCAGCAAGCCCCTACACCCTCCTCACTATACTGGGACCTAGCTGGGCTACTCTCGCCCTCCTCCACCACGCTGGGTTGGAGGAAACCTGACCCACTATTGTTGGAATCACTCACTAGTGATTTTAAAGAACCTCTCGCACTGTCCCAATGCTCTGCTTCTCTTGCAAGCGCACAAGGCTCAGTCAATCCACACCCTAACAGGTGTTGGAGCAACCCTGGCGCAAAATAATTGAGCAGCTGCTCCCTAACAACTAGGTTGAACAGCCTATAATACTCAGGTTCCCCGTGAACCCTTAACAAATCAATCAGTGCATCCTCACACTCATCGGAATAATCCTCCCAACCTGGTGAGGTTGTTTCCTAAGGTTCCTGAATTTTAACCGATACTCTTCTTGGGAAACAGGTACTAGACTCGGGGAACTGGGAGTGGGACTGTCTACACTGACATTTAAATCGCTGTCACCACTGGACTCCATCCCTCCCTGGGGAATCCAGACATTTACAACTGCACTCAGGGGATAACCTACTCTCTAGGGCTACCTTCTCCCTGAACAAGGCCCTTTCAGCCTCTAGCTTGGCATGCTCCAACCTGAGCTGTTCCATCGCTAGCTGATGCTCCCGCTCTTTCTTCCTATCCAACCACTCTTCTGGGGACAGAGAAACGGATGGGGCGCTGGTACTGACACTGGACCCAGCAAGGGACTCCCTATCTATGGGGTCCTCACTATCTGCTGATGCCCATCCACTGTCATCATCATCCAACTCACATTCTTCAGGGCTCTCCACAGGCTCACCACCCTCATGGCGTGCGGCCCGGGCCCTATCTCTCTTACTGTGCTCAAGATCCCACTGATCCTTTTGCCATAGGATCAGGCTGTCCCTAAGCTGGGACTGAGTATCCGACTTACTCACCTCTATGCCCCCCTTTTCAAAGAAACTGACCAGCTCTAACCTACTGTATCTAAAAAGACCACAGAGATCAAAAGCAGGCTCCATTTTGGCGGACGTTCTCAAGAAAAGTTTGACACCGGGAACCTGGGGGTCTGAGCTTAACAGGAGTACACAATTAACACAATTCAGCAAGATTCCTATCTCAGAGAACTTGCACTCCTCTGTCCAGTGTAACTAAGCATGGGCGAATTTTGCGAATTCGCGATCCACGAATTTGCGGATTTGCGAATTCGCGATCCGCAAAATTCGCGAATTTGCGGATTTTTGGTTTTTTGCGTGTTCGCGGGTTTTTTTGCGTGTTCGCTGGGTTTTTTGCGTGTTCGCGGGGATTTTTGCGTCTTCGCGAGCCGCTTGCATAGCGAAGTTACCCATGCAGTCGTTTATGGGAGAGGGAGAGAGGGAGAGAGAGAGATAGATAGATAGATAGATAGATAGATAGATAGATAGATAGATAGATAGATAGATCGATAGGAAGAGAGAGAAAGAGAGGGAAAGAGAGAGGGAGAGAGAGAACGAGAAAAAGAAAGAGAGGCCAGATCTCTGAAGGGCCAGATTCCTGAGTTGCCCCTACAGAACATACAGCTTTTTATTTTTAGCAAAATGCATATGAAAATTGTGCTGTAAAGGTCTCTTTTAGTTTATCCCCTCCTGACAACTCAAAATGGGTGTATTTGCCATCCTCTCCCTTCTTCCTGTTTTTTATATCTGTAAGTGCTTCCTGATGAGGTTTAATTCCTTGGACAGGTGCCTCGTTGCCTACTTGTAACTATTCTCTGACCCTGCTTGAAGGGTCAGAGCAGGGTCAGAGAATAGTTGCAAGTAGGCAACGAGGCGCCAGGAAGCAATTAGCAGCAGGTGTCCAAGTTGAATTTAATTTGTTTGTAACCCTTTTGTAAAAGGTTACAAAGAAATTAGGTTCAACTTTTGCACCTGCTGCTGTAACCCTTGCTTGGCTGAAAATTCGTCCCCACTGATTCGCGGATTTTACCGGCGATTTCGCGAGATTCGCAGGTCGCGAAATCGCGGAAAATCCACAAATTCGCCCGCGAAACGGATTTTACGCCCACTCTTAAGTGTAACACACCACTCATTCACACACACCCTCCCTCGGTAAGGCAGTTTCTACCACCCCTGATTTCTCAACCTGACCATCAGCGACACAGGTACCAATCTGGGAGCAGGGCGGGGAACAAGGTACTGGACAAAAAATACAAAATGACACCTTTCAGGAGAAGCAATACTGAACTTCACCTAAAAACAATAATCCCCAAAATGTGGTTATCTAAAAATGTAGAGTTTTGTAGTGCGGCCTGTCGCCACTGTGGTACAGCGCAAACGCAAGTCCATTCCGCACCGCTTGCCACCAATGTTAGACCCGGGACCCCGGGCTGGCCAAGGCTCACGCCAAAGTCAGTCAGAGATCACCATGTCTAAGGTCAGGGCAAGGGAGTTACACAACAAGATAACCGCTGCTCACCCTCTAGGTAACGTGACGCGAACAGCAAGGCTAATCTCGGAGGCGATGTGTAAAGCGTTTGCGCGCGCACCCAGCAACAACACCCAAGGCCCACCATAAAGGAAACTCCACACAAGGTTATATAAAAAATAGCCTTTGTATTATAGTAAAAACACATTAGATAATACACACACTTTACAATGTGCCAACAGGCACGGGCAGAATTTACAAGGGATTATGTACAGGACAGGGCCACGTGGACCACTGTCAGGGGTAGGCACTTGTTAGAAATAATACTTGTAGGTATAACACTTAGCACATAAACATATAATGACTGTAGCACTAAAATAGTAAATGTAGCACACAACCAGTAATCACTGGTAAGGGTAAATACCTCCTACGCCACCCTAAACACTAGGAATATCACGCAGGGAACTAGGACCTTATCATCAGGACCTATAGAAGGAAAACCATCACCTAAGCAGGTCACTTTTAGCAAAGGGAAGGAAACCTAAACAATCACCTAAGCAGGTCACATTTAGCAAAGGTAATACATAAACAATCCTCTAAGCAGGTCACTTTTAGCAAAGGGGATAAAACATAAAGAATCACCTAAGCAGGTCACTTTTAGCAAAGGTAATAAACATCAACAATCCTCTAAGCAGGTCACTTTTAGCAAAGGGAATAAAACATAAAACACATTGCACATGAGGCATTAAAACACATTCAGAGGTGCAGGTAGAACATTTGCGCAGGAATCACATAGCAAGTTAATGACAATGCGCAGGGTGCATGTAGCACAACACTAGAACTGCCCCTCAGGCCAACTGGCCTCGCAAGGGCCGAAATGCCCTGAGTCCAAATTGTCAGGGAAGGCTGTACAGGCAGCCAAGGAACACAAACCTAAATGTAGCAACTGTCCACTAAGTGCTGGACAGTTGTAAATCAAGATTATGCCAATGTTGGAGCCTCGTGGGCTCAGGAACAAGGGTGAGGGCACCAAACACAGCATGGGAGCCACGGGGCTCTACACAACTGCCTGTGTCTCAAGAGCCTCTCTGGGCTCTACATAAACTAAATGGCGATGAAGAGCTTCTACGCTCTAAAACAATGAAAATGCCCCAGAGCCTCTCAGGGCTCTAAATCAATGAACTGGCACTCGAGCCTCGCAGGCTCGTAAAACAATTATGGGCGGTGAGGGGCCTCGGGGCTCTGAACACCGGAACTGGCCCTCGAGCCTCGCAGGCTTGGGAAAGCTAATGCCCAAAGTACCATGGGAGCCCTGCTCGGGCTCAACACAAAATATATGCCCCTCAGGCCTCTTGGCTCCAACAGAGAATTACCGCAGACGTTGGAGCGGCCCTCCGCCAACTGGGGCCGCTCGAAGGACCAAGAGAACCCGCCCCCGCACTCACCGGGACTTCACTGGTGCTGCGGGGGGCGGGTAACACTGCTGGCTCACCTCTTCGGCAGCGCGGGGCTCCTCTTTCCTCACCGGGAGCCTCCGGCATGGCCGGCTGCTTCTCTCCTTGCGGCTTGGCTGCGGGGGCAGGACTTCTGGTTCGCCTCTCCCGGGCCGCGCTGCAATTGGTCGGTCGGCCCAGCACTTCTGGGTCGCACTAGACAGCGACCCGGCAACGGTTTCGATGCCCCTGTTGGCGGCGGTGAAACTACGGGGCAATGCCGGGTGGGCACCAGCTCTTAAATAATTAAATAAAACGGGGCAATGCCGGGTGGGCACCGGCTTCCAATGAAAATATAAAGCGAGGTGGGCACTCGCTCTGCCGAAAGCACAGCGGCAGGTCCCTGGTAGGGTGGGCACCTGCCAGGGGACACACAAATCGTCAGAAAGCGGCGTGGGCAGCCGCAAGAGTAAAAATAAAGCACTCTGAGCGCTACTAGGCAATAAAGCGCTCCCCAGCGCTGGCACAGCAAGCAAAGCGCTCCCAAGCGCTATAAGTCCAAGGAAAGTGCTTCCAGGCGCTCTGGCAAAGGTATAGCTCCAGCAAAGGTCTGGAGGCAGGCAGGGGATAAGGCTGGGCCCAGAGCCAGCTCACTGGGTCTCCAAGCAGGGAGACAGTCCAAGTGGAGGTCCTCCTGGCCCCAGCAACAGCAGCAGCCCCCTCTGGCAAGGATCCAAAAGCAGAACAGATTGTATGGGGACACAGCCCCTTCTTATACTGTACATTCCTTTGTCTGTAGGTGCAGGGTGGGGGGGAAACCAGTCGCAGCTGGTTTTGGAGTACCCTTGATATCTCAACCACCCATTTCATTCACTGGCAGGGCTAGGGTCATCAGTCGCACTACAGGGGGTGGAGCCAGCATTGTGTGGGGAAAGTCCAGCCCCATCAGGGACCAGGTGCACTCCTCCCCAGCCATCAACATGCTAATCTCACACTCACCACCGGGCAGACCCATCCAGCCTTCCTGGAGCCAGGCTCACCAGCTCAAGCCAATCACACGCCAGGCATATTTTACATTAATATGCCAAGTCCTAGAAGTGGCATTTCTACACATGACACACTCTTGCCACATACATCATTGCGAAGCATTTATTCTCACGAGCTCGCACATACCAAATTCGAGTCTGCACTCCCCATGCATCAGGAACTACCAGGGACATTCCCCATGCATCCCTATGGCAGAGCAGGCCAGCCTAACTACATGCACGCACTTTACTCTGGGACACAGGGAAAAAGTGCGCACAGGCCAAAAATCATCAACATAGATCACAGATTCAAAGCAAAAAGATTAGGGGTGAACCTGCCAGAAGGGCCAAGTCCAACAGGCACTTTGTAAAAAAAAGTGGATAATTTTTCACTGTGAAATTGTGATGTGTCCACGTTGCCTTTTGCGCCGTTTCCTGTCACTGACTCTAGGCCTGCCCACACAATTGAGGTACCATTCTTCTTGGAAGACTTTGGGGAATGCAGGGCGGGTAGGAATTTGTGCGTCCACGCAGATTCTAGAACTTTCCAACACAGAAATGTAAGGAAAATGTGTTGTTTTTTTAAAGCAATGTTTTAAGTTTGCAAGGGATTCTGGGCAACAGAACCTGGTGAGAGCCTGTCAAGTCGCCCCATCCTGGATTTCCCTGGGTGTCTAGTTTTCAGAAATGTATAGGTTTGCTAGGTTTCCCTAGGTGCCGGCAGAGCTAGAGTTAAATAACTACAGCTAGGCACTTTGTAAAAAAAAGGGTCATTTTTCCCTGTGAAATTGTGATGTGTCCATGTTGCGTTTTGCGCCATTTCCTGTCACTGGCTCTAGGCCTGCCCACACAAGTGAGGTACCATTTTTCTTGGAAGACTTTGGGAAATGTGAGGTGGATGGAATTTTGTGGATCCACGCAGATTCCATAACTTTCCACCACAGAAATGTGATGAAAATGTGAGTTTTTTGACAATTTATTAGGTTTGCAAGGGATTCCGGATAACAGACCCTGGTGAGAGCCAGTAAAGCCATCTTGGAATTCCCTGGGTGTCTAGTTTTCAAAACTGTATAGGTTTACTTGGTTTCCCTAGGTGCCGGCAGAGCTAGGGTTAAAAAAACTACAGCTAGGCACTTTGCAAAAAAGGGGTCATTTTTCACTGTGAAATTGTGGTTAGTCCACGTTGCATTTTGTGCTGTTTCCTGTCGCTGGCACTAGGCCTACCCATACAAGCGAGGTACCATTTTTATGAGGAGACTTATGGTAATTCATATTTGCAGAGCAACTGTTATTACCTATTGACTTTTGATACCAAATAAAAGACAATTTGTAAAAAAGAAGTCATTCTGAAAAATTACTGATAATTCTCATGCTAGTATGAGTATTCCCAATTTCGGAAATGTGCAAATATCTACTGTTTCAAAACTCTATATTTTGTTCCCATTTCATAAAAACATAGGTGTCTTTCAGACCGATTTTTCCACGTACGCATTTTTTCTGAATAATTGCTATATACTAGGTACATAATAAAATACCATTGCAAGTCGCTGCTCTGTTTTTGGCTCTGGGTTCGTCAGGTACTACCTACAAGTCCTGTATATCTCCACAACCAGTAAGGCCCAGCGGATGCAAGGGCGGTATATTGCTTTTATAATTAGAAGAAGTTACAGGTGAAAACGTTGACACAAATGGCAGTTTTTTTCAACAGATTTTCAATGTTTCCTATATTTAACTGTTAGTTTCTCTAAAGAAACCTTGAAGGATCTACACAAATGACTCCTTACTGAATTCAGAATGTTGTCTAATTTTCTAAAATGTATCGCTTTCCAGGATCCATTATTGCTTTTATACATATTTCTACCATTACCTGGAAGGACGTTGAAAGCACAAAAAATAGCAAAATTAGGCTATGTCCCAGAAAAATGCCAAAACTGTGTAAAATATTGTTAGTTTTTTGACAAAAGCCTGTCATTCCCTAAACTGTGGTAAAATGGCGATTTCAGCCCCACAAACCCTTTTTTGATACAATTTGCAGGAAAAAACAGAGGCTTTCATTTGCAGCACTTTATTCTCATTTTCCCCCCCAAAACTAAATTTAGCAGTATTTTAGTTGATTTCCGGGTCCCCTCCAGGTCAATCCCCAAACCCTGGGTAACTATAGAATCTTCATGATGTTGGAAGAAAAGGACGCAAATTTGGCATGGATACCTTATGTAATAAAAAAGTTACATGGGCCTAAGCGCAAACTATCCCAAATAGCCAGAAAAATGCTTAGCAGGGTGGGGTGCGATGGGGGGAGGCCTAGCAGCAAAGGGGTTAAAAAATTTTATTTTTTATATTTGTTGAAATATTCATTCAATTTTAGTTTTATTAAATTAATGTTACTATTTAATATTTACATGTATATATATTTAAAAAACGATATTTAATACAGTGATATTGATGACAACGATATTATTTTTTTCTATTCTTGTTCTTCCATTATAAGTATAGGATGACAATACTTTTGACAACTATATTTTGGTCATAATATTTTGGTTTGGCAATATTTTCATAGGCAATATTTTGTCATTGTACCCATGTCACAGCTAAACAGTTTGTGCATGAAAGAATAAAGAATCACACACAATTTGCACATCATGCTCTCTATTACTGGTTGCACACAATGCCTTGCTGCACACTCTTCTCCTACATTTGCAACTGAAGTTTCCTGCTGTAAATTCTGTGGGCCAACTCCTCTGTCAGGTGAAATTTGCTCTTGTATTGTATTTCTATTTTGAAAGCATATGGGACTGTTGGCCAGACATACAAAGGAGATTTTATATTATCAGAATCGCAAAAATAGGGCAGGTTGGGACAGCAAAAAGTCCGATTGGCATGAAACAAACCTAAATTGTGATTCACTAAAACAATACTGAATCACAATTTGCTGCTCATAAAAGTATTAATTCGGTTAGTTATATAACCATAAAAGACACCTATAAATCATAAGACACATATGTACATACATGATAACTAACATCAACTGAAAATTGCAGGCCTTAATCTCATAATCGATTTGAGTAGACTCAAATTAAACTCTCACAGTTATAAGAATTGAGATTAAAATTTAAATGATGGATAACAATCAGGTAAATAAAACAAACAATAAATTGAAGCACCAATTTTTATACAATCTGAATATACTTGCTGTCACCCAGCAGACACCAGGGATAGTAAAGATTGAATATATCTGCTTTCTGCATTTTCTCAGATTAGAGCATATCAGCGTTAACAGCCATTACATCTTGGAGGTCTCATCTCTTTTTACTTTCTTCCTCTTCATAAGCGCCCTTTTATATTATGCCCTGCAGTGGTGCACATATTCAGAATTCCTGCACACTTGTTAGAGGGCTGTGATTAGGGCTGGGCGTAGTTCGCGAAGTAGCGCTACGCGAAGTGCACTTCGCACTACGCAAACTTCATGTAGCACTACGCGAGCTGCGTAGTAGCATGATCGCACTGTGCAAGATGCATTTTCAATGATTGCACAGTGCAGACAAGCATCCGGCACTGTGCAATCATTTTAACCTACATCTTGCACAGTGCGAGCTGTAGTTTTCTGCTGCTCGAGTAGAATATTACTCGAGCGGCAGCTTTCTCAACGCGAACTGGTAGTTTCTCATTGAGTGCGGTCGTGAGCATGCGCAACCACTCACAATGAGAAACCTGACCTCCCCACGTTGAGAATCTCGCCGGGATGTCATTTTGCTTGCTCGCGGTCGCGAACATGGCGTTGAGGACCGTGAACAAGCAAAAAATGACCGCTGCACTACACTACGCTGCACTATGCGTGTTCGCACTGTGCTACGTGCAGCTCGCGTAGTGCGAAGTTGCACAAACTTCGTAAACTCCGCGAGCGTAGCGTAGTGCTTCGCCCAGGGTTAGCTGTGATCAAATATCTATGAGTCTTTGAACAATCCAAATATTTCATACTCGATATTTCATATCCCAGCACCATGTGTGCCTGCCACGTAGTGCAGGGATATGTAATGTATCTCCTTTTTGCATTGCAGTGTGGGCTGCAGCCAGCAGCACCCAACGCAATGCAAAAGATAGGCATTGCGACCGTCGTGGTGGCGGTAGCATCGTAATGTTTCTGTTGAGTGGTACCTTTAACAATGGGCGGTGGGCAGAAGAAAGTCTGCCCTCCATCCTAATCAGCACCTTAATCTTTAAACTTTGGCATTGCTGATTTTTTTTAAATATTATTATTGTAATCACATTTCACTTTGTATTATTGTGATCCCTCTTCAAACATGGTTCATTTGGCATTAAGCATGGGCGAATTTTGCGAATCTCGCGTTCGCGAATTTTGCGGATTTGCAAACTCGCAATCCGCAAAATCCGCGAATTCTCGCGAATTTGCGGATTTCTTTTTTTTGTGTGTTCGCGCGGGTTTCTGCCAGTTCGCGAGGGTTTTTGTACAATTTCGCAAACGCGAACTTACCTGTCGGGTCGCAAGTTTTGCAAACTTGTTGTTTCTACGTGTCCAGCCTGTTTGGGACACTCTTCTTCATCACTGTCACCCTCTGTCACCACTGCCACTCTCTGGTTCACCCATGCCACCCTCTGGCTCACCCATGCCACCCTCTGTTTCATCACAGCACCCTCTGGTTGTCCAGTGTACATTATTGTGGCAAAGCAAAGCACACCTTCCCTGCCTCAAGTGACCTGAATTAATTTGGGGCTGATTAATGTGTCACAGAATATTTTTTTAGCTGCCACCTGCTTCCTTAGTGCTTCCTGATTAGTGATCTTTTGCACTTGCTAAGTGCTTTCATTGTTGCAAAATTAGTTACAACACCTGCCCTGCCCCAACTGACAATAATGAATTAGGGGCTGATTAATGTGTCACTGGATTTGAACTTCCAGCCTGGCTCCTGCTTGTCTCCCTTAGCTGTAATTCAGGACCTTTGTGGCATATGTGTAACTATTCTGAGGGTCAGAGCAGGGTCACATAATAGTTGCAAGTAGGCAACTGAACTCTGAAGGGGCCCCTCAGGAAGCACTACAGGAAATGGCTACTAATGATGAGCTTGAACTTTTGAACCTGGTAAGTAGTTTCAGTTTTGCTAAGATCGTATTTCTGCAATTTAGCGCCTATTCGCGGGGCGCGAAGTTGAACTGGGAAGCCGCGAACTCACACGAACAGTGCGAGCAAGCCATAAAATTCGCTGCTCGCGGATTTGCGGATTTTGCGGGAAATTCGCGAATCTCGCGGATTGCGAATTTACCGAAAATCCGCAAAATCCGCGAGCGGAACGGATTTTCCGCCCATGCTTATTTGGCATATCCCTAATTGGCACATTTATCTTGCCTATATGTCTCTAGAATAAAATGTAGAAAGAGCTCCCAGGGCCTGGAAGTTAAATGATACTTGTGGACTGCAGCACCTTATTGCGCCATCCGATACAATGACAGTGCAAAACTGATCCAGGCCCATCTTGTGTATTCGGACTACTGCAGGTAAAAAGCTACACTGCAGCCATTTTTACTGTAGATAATCTACCTTTAAATATTAAAAGGGCACCCCTATGTAGGACTTGCACCAAAAGGCTAGGTGTATTCTATTTAAAAGCAGGGTCTATAGAAATGTGAAGTTAACATGTTCTTACAGTGACTAGCACCCAAAAACTATTTTCACAGTTAGAAGGTTCTGGCTGTCGCATAGGAAATAATGGGAAGTGGGATTAAATATTAATTCTGGTATCTTTGAAAGTAAAAATATGCTTAACCCACTCATGTTTATTAAAAGTCCATCTTAGGGGCCGATTACCATTTTGGTTGGAAAATCTTCTGACTGAATAGGTTTCAGAATCGTTTCCGACCAAATCGGGTACTGTGAGTCCGACCGACCGATTACGATGCTTCAGAACATCGTCTGATCGACTCGCATTGACTTCAACGAGAGCCTGTCTTCCTAGTGAGTACACAGGCTCCCATTTAAAAAATAGGTGGTTGGGGGTAAACCTTGCACCCTGTGGTGAGCACTTCACGGTGCCTGCCACACTGTGCATGGTTGCAGAGAGGGATCACTGAGATACCCCCAAGGATCTCATTTGGTAGGCTCGGGTGAAGGGGGCCTGCTACAGGTCCCCAAAGTCAGATTTTGACTGCTGATCTTTGTCGGAACAACCGATTCGGAAAGGCTGTCTGAATCTGACATCATAATCGCTGGGAAACGTAGCACATAGACCTGTACAAGTCGGCTCCAAATGACTCGGTTCCTCCAAATGCCATAGGGAACTGACACAGAAAGTCCGAATGTTTTTTGAACATCATAATCGGTAGTTAGGAAAGCTATTCGAATCGGTCGGAAAGACGGGTTCCGAATCAGGTTCGGCAGACCCGAATCCAATCCAGAGCCTTTCAGAATAACATTGTAATCGACCCCTTAATGGTGACGTCAGATTGTCAATAAACATTAAAGAAATGTAACTTCTAGAAAGTCACCTTGCCCTGCTTGAAGCGCCTGAAGGCTAATCTGCAATGCTCTCCGTCAGTAGTCCAGTGGGTGATTAACCCCAATGAAGTGTGAAAACTCCTCCCGGAGCAGAAACAATGATTTGGGTGTTTCATTTGGAGTATACCCAGTAACTTAATTTAGTATAAAGAGGTCTTCCCTGTCACAAGTAAATGTTAGGTGACATATAATATTGCGTTAGCTTTTGTCCTCCCAGTCAGGCAGGTACCAAACTCAGTGGGGGAGAGCTGCTCTCAGTACTGGTTTGGAGTGACTATGGATGTGTGGACACACAGACTCCGCACAAGGGGAAAAGAGTTTCCTCAACTTGGATTTTGGTAGGGGGCACTGTGCAGTAGGGCCAACAGAAACTTCTGCAAAAGTGGGTAAGGTCAACCTTAGGAACTTTTACCATTTGGCTCGGGAAGGGCCAAGTTTCACCCCCGCCCACCAGATGTTGCTAGGCATAAATGGCATCCCCATTCACCCTCACCAGAACACTTTCTGGACCATCAGATGAAGAGAAAAGGACTGGAGCTTCTCTCTGTGACCTGATGGGAGCTCTCAAGAAGACTGTACTTGCTCCCTCATGTGCCCAGGACAACAAAGTCGACATGAGTCATTTAGAAGTACGAAAAAGTATGAAAATCTGCAGGAAGACTTTTACTGAGGTACCCAGGTGACCAGTATCAACTGGAACTGACCTGGGCCCTACTGTGGTGGACTCTACCGGAGTAAGAATTGATCCCTGATTTCTACTTCTGAGGTTGTGGGACCTTTGACTGTGTGTATGTGCAGTTTTCCTACCACCTGGGACTATAAAATATTTGAATTTCCAGGACTATGGAGGACCAGGACAAACCACACCATCCATGTTTCCGAAAAAGGACAACGGTGGAGGATTCCCAACAGAACAGCACCTGGTCAGATATTCTCCCAAGATTGATTTAGACCCACACTGTAATACATGGGACAATATGTGTGCACACTTCAAAAGCACCCACCGTTACAATGTTGGTTCAAAACATGAACTATGAAATACTTTAAACAAGGTCAAGGTGCACCACTTCAGAATTTGCAAAAACTGATAACTTTGATGAGGTTAACAGCAATAATCACATTAGTTGTTACTTGTGTTCTTTAAGAGTTCTTTTATTGAGTTCAGTTGAGAGTGAAAAAACACACACAGGAGCTACAGCCGACGCGTTTCGTCCTCTTGGAACTTCTTCAGGGCTGTTTACAAAAAAATGACAATATACAAAAACATACAATTAAAATTTACATTAAAAACAAAAGCAATTATGCTCATATAGAAAATGCCAGGCTTCATAAACAATTCATTACAGGATTAAAAACGAGTGCAAGGAATATATACAAATTGCCAACAATAGTTAGAAATAGATGTCTTGATTAATTGAAAGAAAGCATTTTGAAATTTTTCTCAAATGAGGTCAGGATGTTCTGGGTTGTTGCATATTGTTCTCCATATAGGTCTATCCCTCTTTCGTCTGTAACCCTCCTCTAAGAATTATAGAACATTCTATATATCTATAAGGAAGTGGAAACCCCAGCATCCAGAAGTTAACAGAAAGGAGTAAACAACAGCTCTTCAACAGGAATAAGTAGCGTTTAAATGAAGAACATACCAAAATAAAGGATAAGATAGTGTCCTTATATCTTCTTCTGTAGTTATTAGGGTACGTGGATATATCTGTAACGTTTTACTGTGCTCAAAGGGGCATCTAGAAATGATTGATGAAAAAACATTAATGAGCGGTCAAGTGACAGCCATCTTGACCAAAGAACACTCTAAGAAAATCGGAAGCTTCTAATAGCTATAAATGGTTGCGAGTAAAACCTATGACCTACCCTGTTCAACAAATAGTTCTCTGTGGAGGAATCTGGTCTGTCCGAACCGTTCTTGTTATTAGGCGGTATATATCTATTTGTAGTCACGTTCTGCAAAAGCTCTCTTAGAAAGGTATTTCAATATTGTACATATAATTCTCCTATAGGACAAACAAAGTGTTTTAGAAATTCTCCTCAATAACAGCTCCACAGAAGTAATGCGTTTGCGATTTATAAGGAGGAAAAGCTAGTCAATGAACTAAGGGCAACGGACATAAATACTTCCATGATCCTTTTCTCATACTGGTCATAATCAACCATTGGGGTAGGCTAACCAGTTCTTTACATATAAGCCATGAACAAAAAGCACATCACTTACATCAAAATATGGATGATGGTCCAAATAGAGCTGGAACCAGGGTAGTAGGCATGGGATGTAGGTTCTGTCTGACTATCTAAAACAAGACAAGGAGGGAGGATAGGGATGAGAATTGTTAGAAACTAAGCGTGCAGAGCAATGACCTGGGATTCCTTCCCCTGGTTATTCCTATCTATAGTGTTATTGTTAAGCAAAGCATTTTTTTTATATATATAACTGCTCATTACTATCTATGGTGCCATTGTAGGCAGAACCTTTTACAATATAAGTCCACCAAACATCAAAATATGTGCTTGGTAGTTTATCTTACCTATTGTTGTTAGCTTGTTGTAGAGGAAATGTTTATTAATCCTCTTGCTTGGGCACTCTAAATAGATTGTAGAAAAAGAGGGGGAAGAATAACGCGCTTCACACGTGTTTGTGATAGCGCGAAAATTCATTAGGTTTCGATTCTCGACATAATAGCCCCGAACGCTTGCACAATAAAGACAAGCAATGTCTCTCGGACATAGACGGGAGCCCGTTCTTATCCAAGATGGCGGCTGTTAGGCTTCACGTTGCGGCCATAAACCGAATTCGGGCACTTATGTAACATGGCCCCCATGTTAATCGCCGATATATTTAATTTGTTTGTTCAAGGTAGGCGCTGTAAACCTCGAGGTGGTAGGCTTTATATGCGTATAGGTGAATTTAATCCTTTTCATTTCTTTTTAAAACACCACCAAGTATCACTGGGATAAAACGGGACTCGGCACAAACACAAGATGGCGACCGCTAAGCTTCACACTACACTGCAAAATGGCAATCGGGTACTTACATGACATGGCCGCCATGGCAATTGTCAATTCATTTAGTAAATTAAACCAGGTGTTTTCTATTAGGACCAATCTAAGCCAATATATAAACAGAGCTAAAATGTATCAGTAGTCTGCTGCTACCTGACGGAGGAGGACTGTTAGACCTGGCACCTTGGCGTGAGTCTCCCTTCCACTTTTTGCTGATGTGCCTCCGATGTTTTGCTGGTTTTCCGATACTCAGGGCACTGCGCCACGGCTGATCCGTGCCGCAGTGCAAGTGCTCCCTACTGTAAACTGTACATACGATTGGTATCCATGATTGGTGCATTGGATTTACTGTTAGTCCCTAGTAAAGTGCACGAGAGAGTGCCGGGGCTTGTAGATGCCAATACTGCTGGTGGGCCTGCAGCGCTGGTTGCGCCACCCACCGAAGCAGCCGTAAAGATGTGTCTGGGAACTGCGACCGCAGAACCCGCGTGCGGTCTCGTACCGTCACGTTAGCTGGGCAAGTGTCCCCACTTGCCAGCACCGACCCTTCCCTTGACTACATATTAGTCACCCCTATGGTAGGCCTGCGGGCAGGGTGCGTTGTAGGTGCAAGGTAGGACAAGCCCTGATGTGCGTGGCATGTCCTAGTAGTGACTTACAACGAAGACCGTATTTCACTACTGAAGGCTACCTGCTCCAGTAGGCCAGACTGAGCTGCGAGGATTATTACACCCTATAATCCCTGCAGGCTCAAGGAGCATGGTAGTGAGTCATGTTTAGTATGCCTGAACTCGGGATAATGAAATATTTCTGGTAGTCAAGTTTATTTCAGTACCCTGGGTTTGCAAATGCTACTTTTAGAAAGTTAGCATTTGCTTGCTTAACCATTTCAGCCGCCTCTGCTGGTGTGTATCTGACTGTCTGGGATGTGTGAGTGACAGGGCTGGAGGGATGACAGGTGGTGAATGCGCAGATTACACCTTAGTGGGAGGTAGGAGTGCCTCTTGACTCGAACTGTCACTGTGCTCGACCTCCACAATGCTGGCTCCACCCTCCTGGGGAGCGGCGGATGACTCTGCCGGCACCTGGCCCAGGAGGAGCGGAGCCCCCATCAACAAGGTACTCTGGCCACTCCTGTCCGGACAATGCTGGCTCCACCTCCTGTGGGGCGTCTGATGCGCCTGCCCCTCACACTGAAAGCAGAAGCCGGAGTACACCCGCGGGGGTACTCCAGAACTGAGAGTGGCTATGCAAAGGCCCCCCTGGCCTGCGAGAACAAAAGAATTGGCCTATAAAAGACGGAGCCCTGCTCCTTGAAAATTAGATCCGGTTTGGGCCACAGAAAGACTCTGCCCTACGAGAAGGACCGTGAGAGACAAGGAAGGGTGCTGACTCTTGCCTGTGTCTGGTGCCTTGCTGCTGAAGGAGAGGAAGACAATAAGACTACGAAAAGACTATTGTGCTACTTGTGCCAAACTCTGCAAAGAGATCTCCAAGGGCTTGCACCTGAACTTGCCCCCTGACCAGCGTCCCAGGACCAGTGGACGCTACCCCCTTGGAAAACGACTGCGGGGGCTGACTATCGCCGCAGCACTGACGGAGGAATCTCCTCTTAGGCATCAACATCCTCCCGACCACCGTGACCGGGGCCCAAAGCAACAGCAGGAGCAAAGTGAGGACCAGCCGCCGCTGGCCCGAACACCGTGACCGCAACTGCACCGGGAGCCCGAGAGCAAAGCAAAGGAGGACCCGTCCGGTCCGAGCTATCGAGGGGACTGCATAGCGAGCAGTCACTCACCTGCAAGGACGGACAGTTGCCCTACGAGAATCCGCAAGGTCGGTAAGCCTGCCCGACAGCCCAGCTGTGAGCCCACAGCTGCACCGACATTTGGCTGGGTACGTCCTGCACTTGGGGACCGTACTGCCACTTGTCACAACCGCACAGCCGCCGCCTCCAGGGTCGGAGCGGACGACGAGGAAAGGACCCTGCCGCCACAGAACACCGCTGCCCCGGACGACCAGTGACCTGCTCGGCCGAAGAGCCGCAACGATCAGCGACCCCGGGAAGGCAACGCGACGTGGGACAGATCCCTTGGAAGCCGCCGGCTCCACAAGAACTTTGAATAACACCGGCCTACGGGCCTCAAGAGAACTTCCATAAGAACTGTGGTAACCCAAATTACGTAACTTGCAACCGTCTTCATAAAGTTATTGACTGTATTCACAAGCCTGCTTAAAATCTATATAAAGATATATATTTTTACAAGAATACAGTCTGGTCTCGTTGTGTGGTGGGTTGGTTGTAAAGGTGTACTGTTGCAAGTGTTTAACCCTATGTGCCCCAAAGATTAGCCTACGACTGCTTAAGCCACACTACCTAGAGGGTAAGCAGAGGTTGTCTGGAAGGTAACCCTCAGCCCTGACGAGGAAGAGAGAGTCCCTGCTTGTCGCTAGTGTTGCACTGCGCCAACTAGAGCCTCCCCCTTCCTACATTGGACGCAGCGGTGAGGATTTCGAATTTACACTTGCGATAGTTATACCTGAGCTTCTGACCACTACACAAGGATTGCGGTACAGTTACTAAACCACAGACTTTGCTTTTGAAAGAAGATTCCGCGTGCCGAAACCATGCCGGGCACGAAGAGCCTGGATGGAGCGGAGTCCACGACCTCTGAGGTGTTGGAGGTGGAGTGGGACGCCGCAAAGCTGGATAAGTACACCAGAGTTGAACTGAAGTTTTTCTGTAGGAAACTCAAAGTTCCGCACGCTGGCTGCAAAAACAAGCCGGAGCTCTACAAGGCCCTGAAAGCCTGGGTGGAGTCCAGAAAGACCCCGGAGGAGCAAGACGTCCTTGCCGAGCAGAATGCAACGCCGGAGCAGAATGCACCTGGGGATCTGATCGATCTCGAAAGGCAAGACAGCGAGCACAGCTTTGGTAAAGGCCTGTCGCCAGAGGAGCTGGCGGACAGGAAGGAAACCCGGAATCACGAAAGAAAGTTGGCAGAATTGAAAATCCAGCTGGAGCTGAAAACCAAAAGAATGGCGCTGGAAGAGCGAAAGCACCAGATGGATTATGAAATCAAGATGAGGGAGATAAGTCTCAAGGAGAGAGACTGGGATCGGCCTCCCTCTGGTGGCAGCACATCGCCAGTGCAGGTAGAGTCAAGGGTGCACATCCCGAAGGACGTAGTTAAGGAGTTCTTTAAGGGGGATGACATAGGACAATGGTTTAGGGCATACGAGGTAGCCATGTCCTCCCACCGGGTCCCTGACAAGGATTGGGGAGCGGGGTTGTGGGGAAGGTTCCTTAGTGAAGGGAGAGATACCTTGCTAGATTTGCCCGTTGAGAATCAGAGATCCTATGCCCACATGAAAGAAGCTTTATTAAACAGGTACGGGCTTACCCCTGAAATGTATAGACAGAAGTTTAGGGGATGTACTAAGCGGCCTGGGAATACGTATGTGGAGTATGTGACTTACTTTTGCAGAGCACTGGATGGTTGGGTGAAAGGTAACAAAGTTAATGATTGTCAAGGTCTCTTTGATTTAATTGCATGGGAGCACTTGGCTGATCACTGTTTTCCTGAGTTACGCCAACACCTGATCGATAGCAAGCTGTCCAACCCGAGGAAGCTTGCTGAGGAGGCGGACCGCTGGCTCAGCACCAGGGTCCACAAGGGTCCCGTGGGAGATTCCGCCAAGAGTGGGCAGGGTCCCCAGCAGAAGAGTGGGGGGGACAAAGGGGGAAAACAGAAAGGGTTCCAAAAAGGCCCCCAAAGTAGTTCCCAAAGGAATCCGCAGCAGGGTTCTCAGCCTCCCCCACCCCCGAAGCAGAATGGGGCCCCGACAGGTAAACCTGTTCCAAAGGGGCCCTTCAATTGTTTCAAATGTGGCGAGCCTGGGCACATATCCAGTGACCCCAAGTGTCGCCTATTTGGAAAACCTGCACCCACTGGTTCTCCACCCCGACAAGTGACTAGCGTTCACCTGGGAGAAGAAATGATGGTCCCGGGGGGTGGAGATCCCGTTCACATGACCCTGGTCTCGCTAGGAGACAGTGAGATGATCCCGACGAACTACCTGCCCTCTAACACTAAGAAATATGGGCAGGTGGTGATCATCAATGGCAAGGAAGCTGAGGCTCTTAGAGACACAGGAGCCAGTGTGACTGCAGTGAGGCAGCACCTGGTGTCTCAAGAGCAGGTTGTACCCCATGCCTACTGTAGGGTTATCAATGCTGATAATTCTGAGAGCCAGTGTCCGATGGCTCAAGTTCCCTTCGAGTGGGGGGGGTCTCTGGTACTCTGCAGGTCTGTGTGAGAAAAACCATGCCTGTTGACTGTTTGCTAGGGAACGACTTGGAGCACTCCCCTTGGGAAAAGGTGGAGAAAGCGACTCACCTGCGGATGGTGGGTCTGCCTGACTGGGCGTGCGTGACCACCCGGTCAATGGCAGCCAGTAAGGGTGATCGAGAGGTCCTGGGGCCTGATGGAGAGGCCCAGGAACCGGCTTTAGGGAGAAGGCGCAGGGGGCGCGGGAAACCGGCCCCTGAAGTTCCTACGGTCCAGGAGGAGGCAGACCTTGAGGGGGATGCCCTGGAGCCTACAGGGGAACAGATCGCCGAACTGGGGGACCTGCCTGAGCTGACCCATTGGCAGCAAGAAGGAGGACCCTCCAGGGAGGAATTCTGCAAGGAGCAGAAAGAATGCCCTTCTCTCGTGGGTATGCGGCAGCAGGCTGCAGACCAGGCCAATGGTGTTCAGGCCAAAACACATTACGTGTACTGGGAGAACGACCTCCTGTATTCGGAGCCTAAGGCTGCTGAACCTGGGTCAGCCCGTGTGCTGGTGGTACCCCAGAAGTTCAGAGCCTTCCTACTGGGTCTGGCTCACGATGTGCCTTTAGCAGGACATCTAGGGATGGACAAGACCTATGACAGGCTTGTCACCCATTTCTACTGGCCCCAAATGCATAAAAGCTCAGACGCTTATTGCAGAACCTGTCCGACTTGCCAGGCAAGTGGGAAGACGGGAGGGAAGAACAAGGCTCCCCTCCAACCCTTCCCTGTGGTCGGTACGCCATTCCAGCGAGTGGGTATTGACATCGTTGGGCCTCTGGACCCCAAGACAGCCATGGGCAACAGGTTCATCCTGGTCTTGGTGGATCATGCCACCCGGTACCCTGAAGCCATCCCTCTGAGGACAGTGACGGCTCCCGTGGTGGGGCGTGCACTGATGGGAATTTTCTCACGAGTAGGATTCCCTCTAGAGGTGGTGAGCGACAGGGGGACCAATTTCATATCGAAATATATGAAGTCCCTTTGGCAGGAGTGTGGCGTAACGTACAAGTTCACCACACCCTACCATCCCCAAGGTAACGGGTTGGTTGAAAGATTCAACCGAACCCTCAAAGGCATGATAATGGGCCTGGAAGGTCCGATGAGGCGTAAGTGGGACGTCCTCTTGCCATGCCTGCTGTTTGCATATCGCGAGGTACCACAGAAGTCCCTAGGGTTCAGCCCCTTTGAACTGCTGTACGGTCACCCCGTGAGAGGACCACTGAGTTTGGTAAAGGAAGGCTGGGAGCAATCTCCCAGGAAACCTCCCCAGAATGTATATAGCTACATGCTGGCCTTCAGAAACCAGACCAGACGCTTCAGACAACTTGCCGAGGCAAATCTGGAAGCGAGCCAGGAAGAAATGAAGCGGTGGTACGATCAGAATGCCACTCTGGTCGAGCTTCAGCCTGGACAAGAGGTGTATGTCTTGGCCCCAGTGGAGCCCTGTGCCCTTCAAGATAAGTGGACAGGACCATTTGAGGTTGTGGAGCGCAAGAGCCCCGTGACATACTTGGTGGACATGAAGACGCCTAGGAACCCTTTACGGGTCCTACATGTCAACCGCCTCAAGCCCCACTTGCGAAGGTCCGAAGTGGGCATGTTGTTGGCAACCGATGACGGGATGGAGGAGGAGTCGGAGCCTCTTCCTGACCTCTTGGTGGCCTGTGAGAAGGATGGGTCAGTGGATGGAGTTAACCTCTCACCCTCCCTGACCGCCGAGCAACAGGAGGACTGCCGCCAGTTGCTGGGACAGTTTCCAGACCTGTTCTCCCTGGTTCCGAGTGTCACAGATTGGTGCGTCCATGATGTGGACACTGGAGACAGCTTACCGGTGAAGCATAAGGCTTACAGGGTAACTGACAGGGTACGAGCCTGCATCAAGGAGGAGGTCTCCAAGATGCTTGCCCTCGGGGTGGTTGAGTCTTCCAGCAGTCCTTGGTCCAGCCCCGTGGTCTTGGTTCCGAAGGCTGCTGCGCCAGGAGCCACACCCGAACTCCGGTTCTGTGTGGACTACAGAGGACTCAATTCAGTCACGAAGACTGACGCGCACCCCATCCCCAGAGCTGACGAGCTCATTAATCGGCTAGGGGCTGCCCGGTTTCTCAGCACGTTTGATTTGACGTCTGGGTACTGGCAGATCGCCTTGACCGATGGGGCAAAGGAGAGGTCGGCATTCTCTACACCAGATGGGCATTTCCAGTTCCGGGTTATGCCATTTGGAATGAAGAATGCCCCTGCCACCTTTCAGAGATTGGTCAACCAGGTGTTGGCTGGACTGGACGAGTTCAGTGCCGCCTACCTGGATGACATCGCGGTGTTCAGCGGCACCTGGCCCGAACACCTGCGACACCTCTGGGAAGTGTTGATGGCCCTGCGCAGAGCAGGCCTCACAATCAAGGCAAGCAAGTGCCAGATTGGGCAGGGTTCAGTGGTGTACTTGGGACACCAAGTTGGGAGTGGCAAGGTAGCCCCCTTGCAGCCCAAAATCGAAACCATCCTGGCTTGGGAACCCCCCAAAACCCAGACTGCAGTGAGAGCCTTCCTGGGGCTCACTGGGTATTACAGGAGGTTTGTCAAGGGCTATGGCACGATCGTGACCCCCTTGACAGAGCTGACTTCGAAAAAGCAGCCCAGGAATGTGATTTGGACTGACACCTGTCAGAAAGCTTTCGACACCCTGAAGACTGCCATGTGCACGGCGCCAGTGCTCCTGGCCCCAGATTTCTCCAAGGAGTTCATTGTGCAAACAGACGCTTCAGAGCATGGTGTAGGGGCTGTTCTTTCACAGATGACTGAGGAGGGCTTTGACCAACCCGTAGCCTTCATAAGTCGGAGGTTACTTCCACGGGAAAGTAGGTGGAGTGCAATAGAGCGTGAAGCATTTGCTGTGGTCTGGGCGCTGAAGAAGCTAAGACCCTACTTGTTTGGGTCTCACTTCCGAGTTCAGACGGACCACAGGCCCCTCAGATGGTTGATGCAAATGAGGGGTGAGAACCCGAAACTGTTGAGGTGGTCCATTTCTCTACAGAGTATGGACTTTACGGTGGAACACCGCCCTGGCACCGATCACGCCAACGCTGACGGTCTGTCCAGATTTTTCCGCCTTAGTGATGTGGAACTCCCTGGGGAAGGGTAGTTCCCCCCACATTTCAGCTGGAGGGGACACATGTTAGACCTGGCACCTTGGCGTGAGTCTCCCTTCCACTTTTTGCTGATGTGCCTCCGATGTTTTGCTGGTTTTCCGATACTCAGGGCACTGCGCCACGGCTGATCCGTGCCGCAGTGCAAGTGCTCCCTACTGTAAACTGTACATACGATTGGTATCCATGATTGGTGCATTGGATTTACTGTTAGTCCCTAGTAAAGTGCACGAGAGAGTGCCGGGGCTTGTAGATGCCAATACTGCTGGTGGGCCTGCAGCGCTGGTTGCGCCACCCACCGAAGCAGCCGTAAAGATGTGTCTGGGAACTGCGACCGCAGAACCCGCGTGCGGTCTCGTACCGTCACGTTAGCTGGGCAAGTGTCCCCACTTGCCAGCACCGACCCTTCCCTTGACTACATATTAGTCACCCCTATGGTAGGCCTGCGGGCAGGGTGCGTTGTAGGTGCAAGGTAGGACAAGCCCTGATGTGCGTGGCATGTCCTAGTAGTGACTTACAACGAAGACCGTATTTCACTACTGAAGGCTACCTGCTCCAGTAGGCCAGACTGAGCTGCGAGGATTATTACACCCTATAATCCCTGCAGGCTCAAGGAGCATGGTAGTGAGTCATGTTTAGTATGCCTGAACTCGGGATAATGAATTATTTCTGGTAGTCAAGTTTATTTCAGTACCCTGGGTTTGCAAATGCTACTTTTAGAAAGTTAGCATTTGCTTGCTTAACCATTTCAGCCGCCTCTGCTGGTGTGTATCTGACTGTCTGGGATGTGTGAGTGACAGGGCTGGAGGGATGACAGGTGGTGAATGCGCAGATTACACCTTAGTGGGAGGTAGGAGTGCCTCTTGACTCGAACTGTCACTGTGCTCGACCTCCACAATGCTGGCTCCACCCTCCTGGGGAGCGGCGGATGACTCTGCCGGCACCTGGCCCAGGAAGAGCGGAGCCCCCATCAACAAGGTACTCTGGCCACTCCTGTCTGGACAATGCTGGCTCCACCTCCTGTGGGGCGTCTGATGCGCCTGCCCCTCACACTGAAAGCAGAAGCCGGAGTACACCCGCGGGGGTACTCCAGAACTGAGAGTGGCTATGCAAAGGCCCCTCTGGCCTGCGAGAACAAAAGAATTGGCCTATAAAAGACGGAGCCCTGCTCCTTGAAAATTAGATCCGGTTTGGGCCACAGAAAGACTCTGCCCTACGAGAAGGACCGTGAGAGACAAGGAAGGGTGCTGACTCTTGCCTGTGTCTGGTGCCTTGCTGCTGAAGGAGAGGAAGACAATAAGACTACGAAAAGATTATTGTGCTACTTGTGCCAAACTCTGCAAAGAGATCTCCAAGGGCTTGCACCTAAACTTGCCCCCTGACCAGCGTCCCAGGACCAGTGGATGCTACCCCCTTGGAAAACGACTGCGGGGGCTGACTATCGCCGCAGCACTGACGGAGGAATCTCCTCTTAGGCATCAACATCCTCCCGACCACCGTGACCGGGGCCCAAAGCAACAGCAGGAGCAAAGTGAGGACCAGCCGCCGCTGGCCCGAACACCGTGACCGCAACTGCACCGGGAGCCCGAGAGCAAAGCAAAGGAGGACCCGTCCGGTCCGAGCTATCGAGGGGACTGCATAGCGAGCAGTCACTCACCTGCAAGGACGGACAGTTGCCCTACGAGAATCCGCAAGGTCGGTAAGCCTGCCCGACAGCCCAGCTGTGAGCCCACAGCTGCACCGACATTTGGCTGGGTACGTCCTGCACTTGGGGACCGTACTGCCACTTGTCACAACCGCACAGCCGCCGCCTCCAGGGTCGGAGCGGACGACGAGGAAAGGACCCTGCCGCCACAGAACACCGCTGCCCCGGACGACCAGTGACCTGCTCGGCCGAAGAGCCGCAACGATCAGCGACCCCGGGAAGGCAACGCGACGTGAGACAGATCCCTTGGAAGCCGCTGGCTCCACAAGAACTTTGAATAACACCGGCCTACGGGCCTCAAGAGAACTTCCATAAGAACTGTGGTAACCCAAATTACGTAACTTGCAACCGTCTTCATAAAGTTATTGACTGTATTCACAAGCCTGCTTAAAATCTATATAAAGATATATATTTTTACAAGAATACAGTCTGGTCTCGTTGTGTGGTGGGTTGGTTGTAAAGGTGTACTGTTGCAAGTGTTTAACCCTATGTGCCCCAAAGATTAGCCTACGACTGCTTAAGCCACACTACCTAGAGGGTAAGCAGAGGTTGTCTGGAAGGTAACCCTCAGCCCTGACGAGGATGAGAGAGTCCCTGCTTGTCGCTAGTGTTGCACTGCGCCAACTAGAGCCTCCCCCTTCCTACAAGGACGTTGTATTGCATGCTGATCTAGGAACAAGGGGATACTTTAGCTCACTTTAATAAGGTAAGAGGGACTATCAAATAGATAAAACAGGGTTTTATTAGAACTTTGGGTCTTTTAAAAGAGAATCCTGGGCAAATAATTATGCTAGTTCATCAATTTTAGCTAATGGGGACCTTTAACTTAATTTACTTTTTGCTCACTTAAATTAAGCAGACTTAACAAAAAGGTTTCAATATACAGAGAGATTGGACTTTAAAAAATGAAGTTCTTTTGGGGTCACTTTTTTTTAATTGGAACCCTGTTATTCTTCCTCCTCTTTTTCTACAATCTATTTAGAGTGCCCAAGCAGGAGGATTAATAAACATTTCCTCTACAACAAGCTAACAACAATAGGTAAGATAAACTACCAAGCACATATTTTGATGTTTGGTGGACTTGTATTGTAAAAGGTTCTGCCTACAATGGCACCATAGATAGTAATGAGCAGTTATATATATAAAAAAATGCTTTGCTTAACAATGACACTATAGATAGGAATAACCAGGGGAAGGAATCCCAGGTCATTGCTCTGCACGCTTAGTTTCTAACAATTCTCATCCCTATCCTCCCTCCTTGTCTTGTTTTAGATAGTCAGACAGAACCTACATCCCATGCCTACTACCCTGGTTCCAGCTCTATTTGGACCATCATCCATATTTTGATGTAAGTGATGTGCTTTTTGTTCATTGCTTATATGTAAAGAACTGGTTAGCCTACCCCAATGGTTGATTATGACCAGTATGAGAAAAGGATCATGGAAGTATTTATGTCCGTTGCCCTTAGTTCATCGACTAGCTTTTCCTCCTTATAAATCGCAAACGCATTACTTCTGTGGAGCTGTTATTGAGGAGAATTTCTAAAACACTTTGTTTGTCCTATAGGAGAATTATATGTACAATATTGAAATACCTTTCTAAGAGAGCTTTTGCAGAACGTGACTACAAATAGATATATACCGCCTAATAACAAGAACGGTTCGGACAGACCAGATTCCTCCACAGAGAACTATTTGTTGAACAGGGTAGGTCATAGGTTTTACTCGCAACCATTTATAGCTATTAGAAGCTTCCGATTTTCTTAGAGTGTTCTTTGGTCAAGATGGCTGTCACTTGACCGCTCATTAATGTTTTTTCATCAATCATTTCTAGATGCCCCTTTGAGCACAGTAAAACGTTACAGATATATCCACGTACCCTAATAACTACGGGAGAAGATATAAGGACACTATCTTATCCTTTATTTTGGTATGTTCTTCATTTAAACGCTACTTATTCCTGTTGAAGAGCTGTTGTTTACTCCTTTCTGTTAACTTCTGGATGCTGGGGTTTCCACTTCCTTATAGATATATAGAATGTTCTATAATTCTTAGAGGAGGGTTACAGACGAAAGAGGGATAGACCTATATGGAGAACAATATGCAACAACCCAGAACATCCTGACCTCATTTGAGAAAAATTTCAAAATGCTTTCTTTCAATTAATCAAGACATCTATTTCTAACTATTGTTGGCAATTTGTATATATTCCTTGCACTAGTTTTTAATCCTGTAATGAATTGTTTATGAAGCCTGGCATTTTCTATATGAGCATAATTGCTTTTGTTTTTAATGTAAATTTTAATTGTATGTTTTTGTATATTGTCATTTTTTTGTAAACAGCCCTGAAGAAGTCCCAAGAGGACGAAACGCGTCGGCTGTAGCTCCTGTGTGTGTTTTTTCACTCTCAACTGAACTCAATAAAAGAACTCTTAAAGAACACAAGTAACAACTAATGTGATTATTGCTGTTAACCTCATCAAAGTTATCAGTTTTTGCAAATTCTGAAGTGGTGCACCTTGACCTTGTTTAAAGCAAACCACACCATCCTATCTGATTAAGGTGAGACCTTCCAGGGCTTAGAAGTCAGTTTTCTTTTGCTGAGTTCTTCTCCACAGCAGCAAATCTGAATCAGTGGACCCTCAGCTAGAAGGTAATCAGCCCTATGAAACTCAGCATAGAATTGAGTCAGAGCCTTACTCCAAAGAAGAATTCTGGCCAGCAAAACGTAGGCTTAATTTAGAATTCAGTGAATGTGAATACGTTTCTCCATCACAAACATGACAGATATTCCGTCCGCTGCATTACAAGTGTGTTATATCCAGTGGCACTAGTAATATGGCAGACGGGATATCCATCATGTTTGTGAGAGAGTAACCTGTTGGCTGAACTGTAGCTCAGGCCCTAAACCCAAAGGTAAACATTTTAGGATTGGGTAAAGGTGATTAAAGTAACTGACCAGTAAGTCGACTTCCCTGGGTGCATAATTCAAATATCTCCTGCTCTGAACTTTTCAGGCTAAAATCAGTGGCTTCATCAGTACCTCATTCAACATGTTTCCAACTTTGTAAATACTTCCTCAGATACATCCTACTGTCTTGCCCTGCGAAAGGATATTCATTTCCAGAAAAAAATTCAAAGATCTCAAGGTAAAACCTCCTGACCGTGACAAACTTGGTAGGTGTATCCAACCAAGGATCCGCCATGTTCCCCCTCTAATCATTCCTAGGTCCCAGTCTACCGCAACCATTGACTACTAATGGCGTTTTGCAATTCGTCGCACTATTTTCACTTAAGAGTTTAAAAATTAATTTCCCTGATTCCTCTTATTGGATTTTTTTTATTTTGGTGTCATATTATTTATTTATTTATTATCTATAAAAAACTGTTGCTTCGTTTTTTTGGCTTCATTATTGTTTTAGAACCGCATAATTACTTTATGCCCTAAGTTAAGCTTGTCTGCTCTGTGCCATAACTACGAGAAGGTTGAACTCATGTTAACTTACTGACTTTGAGGGTTCACCCTGACAAGAGATGTGACTAATGCCAACAATGAAATGAGACTTATTATGACTTTCAGTAACCAACATAAATCTATTCGAAATTTTGTCAAGAATAATTGGTTCCTTATCAGGAGTGACCCGGTCATAGGCAATCTGGTAACCACCACGCCCAATATCACTTACAGAAAGGCAATATCTATGCAAACTGGTTTCTAGCAGCCCCGAACTGGTCACGGGCTCGTGGCTGGAAGGGAGCAAAGGATTTTTGAAATGCGCGACTTGTCAGGCCTGTAAAAACGGTATTAGTAAATCTGAATACATAATACCTTTCTCTCCTGTTCCTATCAAAATAAGAGAGAAACTAAACTGCAAAACTGAATTTGCTGTCTATGTCTTACAATGCCCTTGCGGGCTCAGGTACGTGGGGAGTACAAGGCCCCAAGTACACAAAAGAATTCTGCAACATCTGAGGGCTATTGCCAATGCAGACCCCACATACCCTGTGGCCAGACATTTCGAAACTGTACACAACAAAAATCCTCAAGGCCTCACCTATTTTGTAATTGACATGGTCCCCCTCAACGAAGAGGTGGCGACAAAGAAGGGCTTTTGCGCAAACTTGAGACCCGATACATCATCTTGCTGGACAGCAAGATACCTAATGGGCTCAATAACAGTGAAGACTGCCATACCTACCTGTAATATTATCACTCTACTGAAAAACTAAATCTACACCGATACTGTTCATGCAACTACCAATTCTTTTAGCAACAACATCTTATGTAATTCCCTTATCCTCCACACTCATTATCTTTGTATCATTAGATATTTTAATCATGCTTTTTTTCATTGGGCACTTTTTTACGTTTCATCACAGGTAGCACTTTATGATTTTATTTTATTATTACGTGATGTTGCACATTTAACCAATATGCACTGAATTTTTTGCGATTTTGCACAAGAAATTGGATTGCCCACATGGGCATCAAGGTTAACATGAATTTCAACCATTGTGAACTTATTTTTACGAATAATTCTTGTATTTGTATGTCTTTTAATTGATTTTAGTGTTGTTTTATAAAACATACGGTTGACAATTAGACATGTTTACAAATTCAGCATTTACCAAATTTGAATGCAAAAGTGAGTTTGGCGCAGATTATGAATATTTATACAATTTTTTAATACATTGTGTCTATTTTTGTGTTTTAATATATTTAATTCTGAATAAGCCAACCCACAGTTTAATGTTTACATCTTGTGCACATGTACATGCTGCAATCTTAAGATCAGTGCAAAACAGTTCGTAACTGCGTATTTATACAGTCAAACTGAACTCAACTTGTATTTTACTTGGAGTATATTTCTTTGGTTTATTGCAATTTGAAATCTTCAATGCATTTAGGCATGTAGTATGTCTTCTATGTTTAACACGCATTAAGCACCTTGCACTTTAAAAAGGGTGCCAGGCCCCATGACTGTGTCATGTGATCAAGGCTTTTGGTAGCCGAAACGCGTCATGGCAGACTGGTGTTGGGCAGAACAAAACTTTGAACACCAAGAATTGGCTCTCGTCTCGTCTTTTCCACGATTTGGCTGTATGCTGTACTGCTGATTTGAGGACGAAACATACTGCATATATATATATATATATATATATATATATATATATATATATATATATATATATATACACACAATACATACGGTGTAAGCAGCGAACTAAAAGAAATTGTGTTTTCGAAAGTTGTATGGAGAATAAATCCTGGTCCCAGGTATACAGACCATAGGTTATCCAATAACCAATAAAGCAATCGTTTAGCAGGCAACAACAGTAAAACTGATTATATGTGCACAGGCCTGGCAGCAATGCGCTGCAACGCTTTTTGAAGCTCTCAAAATATATCCAGTTCCCCTTTATTTTATGTTCCCAAAAACATTATTATAGAATCCCTTCCAGGCTTGCGAGTTCGCTCTCCCAGCCCCATTCGTCACAGCCCTTCCTCCTCCCATACCTTGAAGGACACAAGGTTATGGTGTGAAAAGGCCGCAGTTTTATTGCTTGTTACATAAAGCATGGATTAATATCCCCCAGTTACCTATTGGACGGCCTCCAATTTTTAACGATGCGCCCAATCCTAGCATGACATTTTTGGCGGGTTTTTCTCCCTGCAATACCGTTCCTGCTCCACAGCCGCTGTGGGCCCCCGTTATTCAGCTGCGCTACCCGGCCCATGCTACAACCCTTCCCAAGCTTTCTAGTTCACTCTCTCTTACCATTTCCCGGCACCCATTCGTCACACCCCTTTCTCCTCCCATATCTTGAAGGACACACGATTATGGTGTAAAAAGCATGCAGTTTTATTGCATGTTACATAAAGCATGGACCAGCATTTCACAACGTTCATGGTTGGTCATTCGCGACCCATGTTTTGTCATTTACATTTTTGGGTGATAATGTTCCCCTCATTCTGTTTCTTTCTAGCCAACAGCACAAATCCTGAGAAGTGGTCAGTCTCGCAAGTATTCCAGTGTTTCCGGATTCTAGGCTTCTCTTGCTACCGACCTTGTGGGTGACCGGTATCCCAGGGGCACTGGCTGGGCAGCACTACAATTCTGGCTGTCCTTGTGTGCTGTCACCTGCTCATCTGTGCCCCTGCCGTAAGGCATCCCAAAGGCAATGTTTGAGCACTTCTTCTTTCTTACTTTTTCTTTTTGTGGGTACCTTTCTATGCTGCCTCTGCCAGAGGTTATCCGATAAGTGGCAGCTCCCCCTTTTCTTTGCTTCCTTAAGAAAATCTCAGTTGCTCCAGGACTCTTATTATATTTAACTGGAACATATACATACCCACCCTGGTCAAATGTACCCCATCCTCGGCATAGTAACCCAGTGCCCTAAGGTTGATCAGCCCATGCCTCACGAAGCCCCAGCTGTTCGCCCTACATATTTTAGCCATCATGATGTTGAGCTTACGTCTGGACTTGTCCACCGCCCCTGGTTCGATGCCCCGCCATACACGTTGTGCTATCAATTCAGACCACAACAGCTCTGCTGGGAGTATCATTCTTGCCAGGGCCACCATTCCTGATGTCATGGTGCTCAACAGCTCTCTCCTCCCTAAGTTGTTCCCTCCCAAATGCACGACTACTGCATCTGGGCCCTTTCTCCCCCGTAAGTCTCCCTGCATAGCTGGGAGTAGCTGATCCCACCTCATGCCTGGTTGCCCTATCCATTTCACCTGTGTTTCTCAGCCATATTCATTGAAAGTTCTTGCGTGCTGCCGCCCATCGTTGCACCGGTGTAACGTATGAATGGCCCATACCACGTGCTGATCCCCCATTTGATCTGCGGAGAGTATGGAGACCTTTGAGCCATAATTATCCTTTGTAAGCACCCGACGACCACCACCCCAGCGATTTCGTCCTCTCAGCACAGAGCCCCAACTGGGCTGTGGTGGTGGCAGCCTTCGAATTCCTTGGATGGGAAGACTGCTCCCCCAGGGCCTTCCAGGGCACTGCCCTGAACTGGAATTGACTGAAGCATGTGCCATCTAGGTGTCCAAATAGGGGGCCCGCAATGTTCACTCCATGCCCCACGTACTTTCTCATGATGCACACCGGCAGCACACCTTGTTGTGGTGCAGTTGATGCATGTGTGCTTACCCTCCATTTGATCTGTCTTTGACCTTCTTAGGTGACCTTTTAGGAACCCGTCCCCTAAGTGTAAATCCCCTGTGTGTATGCAAGCCACACCTGGGGATCCCCTAGCCGTAGCTCGCTAATTCTGTACGTCCCAAAAAATGCCAGGCAAACGCCGCTCTAAATAGCTGTTCCTCTGATTGAGATGAACATACCTCCTCTTCTCCCAGGACTACCTTCAGTTTATTAAAGTCAATTGGTACCCTCCTGTCCTGTTGTCTGGGCTGCAATTTTCCCCATCCCTTCATTGCTGATCTAGTGTAGAAAGATCCTGCTGGGTCATTCCCGGTTGCCAGTTTGGCATAGTATGATACTGCATTGAAGTGTGTTTGTGCCCACACGCTGTATCTCCAGTCCCAGAAAGCCCCTGCTAAGAACCCTTCTACCTCAGCCGGCGTGACCCCGCTCGGAGCCCATGCCCCAGTGACCCCCTGAAAGGTCTTCCAGCACTTATGGTATCTACCTGCAGTTTTTGGGGCTAGCACATTGTCCACGAGCTCTCTCAGCTCAAGTCCATGATTTCCCACATTAGCCCAGGCATCGATGTCATGTTCCGATCGGCTTCGGGCACCAGAATCTGTCCTACTGGAAACGAGAGATGGCATCTGCTACTGAGTTGTCCATCCTGCAATGTGTTGCACCCTAACTGCTATGTTTGCCCCCAGCTGGAGGTCAACCAGCATCCTTAAGAGCTGCTCCACTGCCAGGCATTTTGCGGAACCTATGTTTAATGCCTGGACGACTGTGTGATTGTCTGACCACAGCGTGATTTGTCTGAATGCCTGCTCCTCCAGATAGTGAAAGCAGTATATTCGGGAAGAGCTCCAAGAAAGTGATGTTTTGTGTTAGCCATGTACTATGCCATTCCTCAGGCCAGCGTGCCATTGTCTACACGTTGCTCAGAATTGCTACGAAGCCATGACTGCCTGCGGCATCTGTGAAAAGCTCCAGATGTCACCCACAGGGCCCTCCACTTGAGTGTCCTGTTGAACCCCGATAGGAAGGAATCCCTTTATCCCAAATCCTCCCTTACCCCATGTGTGAGACAAACCTTGTGGTGCTTTTTTGAGAAACCTTTCGTCAACCATGCCAATTTCCTAGCAAACGACCATCCGGCTAGAATCACCCTGTTAGCAAAATTACGTTTCCCTAGCAGTTGTGGTATTTCTGTTAATGTTACTTTTTTCTTTTACAGCAATTGTCTTATCAATAGCCGCAGCTCGCTACCTTATCCTTGGGCAACCTATATATCCCCAGTAGGTCCCCGCATTCCTCTGTCCCTGGCGGCCCAAGAAAAAGGAAATCATTTTAAGTAGTGTTAGCGCTCCACTGCCGGGTGCAGTCTCCCCAATTTCAATTCCAGGAAACTGCTAAAGGCCTCGAAGAAGGCACATGAAATTGCACAATCCATCGGAAGGCATTTGTCATAATAATATTCCTCATCCAGCTGAAAAAACAGTAGGTGCTAGCTGTCCGGGTGCACAGGCAATAGTCAGAATGCCGCTTCTATGTCTGATTTTGCTAGCAGGGTTACGTGTCCTATCTGTCTAATCTGGTCCACTGCTTTGTCCAGCGATGCATAAGACACTGAGAAGCTAGCTAGGTCCAGACCATCGTTAACTGGCTCACCCTCCGGGTAGGATAGGTGGTGTATGAGGCAATGTTTTCCTGCCTCTTTTTTTAGGCACCACCCCTAATGGGGATATCATCAAGTTCTCCATTGGAGACTCGTGGAAGGGACCCGCTACCCGTTCTAGTTTGAACTCTTCCTGTACCTTTTGCCTGGCCACTTCTGGGTGGTCCCTCACGGAATTCAAATTCCGGCTTATTCTGGGGGCCACTTTGCCTCTGTAGGGTATGCCAAAACCTGCTATGAAACCCTGGGCCAATAGTTGTGCGTCTTCTTGTTTTGGGTATGTGTTCAGTAATTGCACCAATATTTTGACTCTTATGGGGGTGGGTAATGATTTCATTGGTGTTTGCTCCCCCCTCACCCCAGGATCCTGTTCCTTTCCCTTTCTATTTGTTCTCTTCACTATCCTTCGCCCCACTGGGCGGTTTACAACGGATGGCTGGTTGAGTGCCACTGCAGTTCCCACAACAGTGTTGAAACCTGCAGGTCTGTCCCCAACTGCACTCATCTTTGTCAAATTTCCAGCATGTGACTGTGCGGCCTTTCCCGGCTTCCCCCCGGCTGTACTCTTGTACTTTGTGGCCTGTGTGTTGTTCTCAAATTTCCCTCTAAACCCTGAGGGACGAAAATCGTTTCACGTGCTCCTCCCCCTTCCCTGGCGGCCACCATGTGACTTGTCTGCATCTTTTCCCAGGAGCCCTCATCATAGTCCAGCCAAGCCTCTCCCGGATACTTTTGTGTCTCATGTACTTTGTGTTTATGCAGGTACAGTACGGTTGCACTCTTTGGGAATTTTTCTATAACAACACATGCCGGGATCCTAAACGCTTGCAGTCAGTTCTCTATGGACCATTCTACCCTGGGCTTGAGTTTTTCCCTCCTATCCTCCTCTTCTTGTCTTGTGAGGTCTAGCCCTGCTTTGCGCACCTTTAGTAAGAATAAAATGTCTATCTATTCCTTCCTCCATCTTCTCTCTTTCACCGCTAATCGTATCAGATTGGCTAAGCCGGTTAACCATGTAGTGATGGGCGGATCCCCTGGGGACGGGTGAAATGTACTCACTTACGGGTTTGGATCCGTCCCAGAGTCCATTCGCTTTCCGACCCTTTTTTGGGCTCGCCCCCTTTACCCCCACTGTCCAAGCCGATAGGCCACAATGGCATAAACAGGGTAATGGGACATCCCATCCACTGTAATGCTGTGGGCCCCCATGCCTCCCCCTAGAATACCGCCCCTACCCTGCCGGCCCGTGTACAAGGGAAACCCCATGGCCCCTGTGCTGTGGAATTAGTCACTCCCAACTGTGTCCCATAGTTGGCAATTTTACCCGGCCCCCCTTGGGTTTGCCACCCTGCCGCCTTTCACAGCGCACTTTGCTCACCATTGGAACTCTTGTCTTCTGTGCTCTCTCCTCGCACAAGGGCTGCTGTTATAGCTACAGGGCCCCCTTCAGATTCACAGCTGCTGTTGTCCTCTGCCTCCCTGACGTCTACTGCAGCTGGCAGTTGCCAGTGCAGCCGCTTTACCCTTAACTGCCTGTCTTCTCTTTGGTGCAGCTTTTCTGCTGTGGTCTGTTCATCCTGTGGCCGCTAGGCGTTCTTTGTGGTGGGGGTTCTCTTTCTGGGGGGGGCACTGTTTTGGCCGCTTTCACCTTTTACTCAGTTGCTGTCTTATTACCCATTCTGGGTTTTTGGCTGCTCCTTCTTCAGCCCCATCGCTGATCGGCTGATCGACCCATCTTTTTCCTTTTTTCGCAATCAAGGCCCTGGCTGTGCTCAACATCACTTCCAAGTCGTCATCCATTGCTGTTTTGTAGACCCTTGCGGGCTGACCGACACGTCCCCGCATGGGACCCTCATAAGAGGGCGGCCCCCTTAGTGCCACAGGATGGCACACGGGGCAGCCTAGTGTTCCAAGACCCCTTTGGGTCCCGCTTGTCACTTCCGGCCGGGGCAAGGGGCGGGGAGAGGTAAAAATGCCTCCCGCGCCCACCTGGTGGCCTCATTGTCCCCTCACCCTGACGCCGTTTGTGTGCCCTCTGGTCGCTCATCCAGAGGCCGGGTCTGGCGTCGGTGTGCTGTTGTTCCTGCGTTCGCCAGGTTGGTTTTCTATTGCGGTGAGTTGTTTACTCTCTGGGATTTTGGGATTTCATCACCGTTTTTAGGCGAGGGGACAGTGGATGTGCAGAGGCCATGCCGCGGATCGCGTGCGCTAAGCCCCTACCCTGCACCCCAGGAGGGAATCCGGTGCACGGCCTCTGTAATGTACAGGGGCATTTGGGGTCGCTTGAGTGGGCCCGAGTTTATTGAATTGAGTGTGCACTGGTGCTGGATTCCTCGGAGAGGCCAAGGATGGTGGGATGCAGCTTGCCGCTCATCAATGAGCGCAGTCTTTTCTCGCACTGAGATTCGCGCCGTCGTCTGAGGGAGCTGCAAGTGAGGGTGAGACGTCTGTAAAGCCCCCCCCCTCTAAAACTTTGTGGGGTAGGCGCTGTCCAGCCATTGCTGGATGTGTGATGCCTAAGAGGGGAGGTTTAGGAGTTCCCCCGGTACTTGAGCAGGCTCACTTGGTTTTGTGACTCTGAGATATAGAACTACTGGAGGTAGCAGGCGGCCATTAATTCGGCGAACTCCGATGCGTCGTTAATCTCCGGTGAGACGGGTCGTCCCTTCAGACTGCAAGACGTGGGCATAGTGGAAGTCGTCTTTGTCTCTGCCCTCGACGCCCCTTTCAGGGCCGAGGTTCCACGCCATCTGGTCTTGCGGCGTGCTGGTTCATCCCCTGTCTTGCGATCGGGCCGGCCTCGGGAGTCTTTCATGTGAGTCAACCACCGCTCCTCGGCACGAACGGCGGTATGCCCACCTGAAGTCATGTCCCTTGGACGGGACGTATGAATTGTGAATTGATCATTATAATTGCCGCCAGGCGCGCAACACCCATTGGGCTCACCGGGCTTCAGCCCCCCCCCGTCGCCTCCTCTGCCCGGGCTAAGATGGCACGCACTGAAATGGTGCAGGAAGGCTGCGCATCCGTTCCGAGAATGTGATTGCTTTAATCATTTCTGAGAGGCCCAGCAGCCCGAGCCAGACAGCCAGCCTCAAACAGTTTCACTGAGTGAACCCCCAGCCCCCACCTCTTGTTTTCATTTAGAGTGGCGCTGAGGTGAAATCCTTGCCTGAAGGCAGGGATTTCACCTAAACACTTGATGTGTTCAGCATGGGGTGTGAAGATGTGCACAGCAGGGGGAAAGGGCTGGCCAGTGCAGGTGACGCTTTTCCTTTGTAAAGGAATTCCTGCTGGCATCATAGCCCAGGGAGTGCTGTCTGCGCACTTGTATAAATGTGTATTCCATACAAGTGGACAGACAGCAAAACCCTGGGCTATGACGCCAGCAGAAATTGGGGGCAAGGGTGCCAATTTTTGATTTTCTCCTCAGGAGCATTTTTTAAATGCACAATCAAATAACGGTTGTTTTTTCCCTCTTTGAGCGTTGAAAACTTTGGTGTGCACTCCTCTAATGGACAGCCTTAAAATATCTTTATTTCAGGTGACAGTAATATGAACCAAGCTATCAAGAGAAAGTGAACGATTCCCTGAATTTCGTAGAATAAAGCCCACTACGAACGTATGCATTTAGCTCAATAAATGTAATTTATATAGCAAAAACATAATCTAATATTATCAATAAATATGTCACTCGAAGGATTACTTGCAAGTGCTTTTCTAGAGTTAATTAGAAAACACCTTTATTTTTGCTGTCGTGATGGCAGTGGTAATGTAGGACTCAATTCATAAACATTTTGCTACGTGTACATGTGACTTTCTCGTTTACGTACTCCTACATCCCAAATGTGAGCAAGGAGTATTGCTGTCCTACTTTTGCCAGGAGTACCCAAAGAGTAAGCCCCTTGGTATATAGAATTAAAGAGGAGCCTTAGAGAAGTGTACGCTCTCAAAGTTCTCTTTCTGACCTGGTCTCCTCAGATCCTAATAAATAGACAGGAGCCCTCGACTCTCCACAAAAGTTCACTGACAGGAAGATGAGGACCCACTTATCGAGGAAGAAGTGGCAATCACTACAAAGTAGTGTCACAGACTCTTAACAGAAAAGCTGCTTACATTGCTCGGCTTACATTATGCACATGTAGTGTAAGTTTGTAGTGTTCATTTTTTGGGGTGCTAGTGGGTAACTTTAGGGTTCAGGGTGGGTGTGGGTTTTAGTGTGCCAGGGGGCAATTTTAGGGTTCAGGGTGGGTTACGGATCGGGGTGCCAGTGGGTAATTTTAGGGTTCTGAGTGGGTATGGGTTTTGGGGTTCCAGGGGGGTAATTTTAGGGATCCGGGCGGGCATGGGTTTTGGGGTGCCAGGCGGTAATTATAGGGTTCAGCGTGGGTATGTGTTTTGGTGTGCCAGGGGTAATTTTAGGGTTCAAGGCAGGTATGGGTTTTCGGGTGTCAGGGGGCAATTTTAGGGTTCAGGGTGGGTATGGGTTATGGGGTGCCAGGGGAGAATTTATGGTTCAGGATGGGTATGGGTTATGGGGTGCCAGGGGGGAATTTATGTTTCAGCATGGGTATGGGTTTTGGGGTGCCAGGGGTCATTTTCAGGTTCAGGGAGGGTATGGGTTTTGGGGTGCCGGGGGGTAATTTTAGGGTTCAGGGTGGTAATGGGTTTTGGGTGCCAGGGGGTAATTTTAGGGTTCAGCGTAGGTATGTGTTTTGGTGTGCCAGGGGTAATTTTAGGGTTCAGGGTGGGTATGGGTTTTGGGGTGCCAGGGGGGGATTTAATGTTCAGTATGGGTATGGGTTTTGGGGTGCCAGGGGTAATTTTAAGGTTCAGGGTGGGTATGGGTTTTGGGGGGCAAGGGTGTAATTTTAGGGATCAGCGCAGGTATGAGTTTTGAGGCTCCAGGGGGGTGATTTTAGGGTTCAGGGTGGGCATGGGTTTTGCGGTGCCAGGGGGTAATTTTGTGGTTCAGGGTGGTAATGGATTTGAGGGGGCAAGGTTGTAATTTTATGGATCAGTACAGCTATGGGTTTTGGGGTGCCAGAGGTAAATTTAGGGTTCAGGGTGGGTATGGTTTTGGGGGGCAAGGGTGTAATTTCAGGGATCAGCGCGGGTATGGGGGTTGGGGTTCTAGGGGGATGATTTCAGGGTTCAGGGTGGTAATGGGTTTTGGGGTGCGAGGGGGTAGTTTTAGGGTTTGGTGGTTATGGGTTTTGGGGTGCCAGGGGTGTAATTTGGAGGTTCGGGTGGTAATGGATTTTGGGGGGCAAGCAGTAATATGAGCGTTTAGCATGGGTATGGGTTTTGGGGTGCCAGGGGTAATTTTAGCGTTCAGGGTGGGTATGGGTTTTTGGGTACCTGGGGAAATTTTAGGGTTCAGGGCGGGTATGGGTTTTGGTGTGCCAAGGGGATAACTTTGGGGTTCAGGGTGGGTATGGGTTATGGGGTACCCGGGGTAATTTTAGGGTTCAGGGTGGGTATGGGTTTTGGACTTGCAATGATAAACATTTCACAAGCACATTGCCCTCCTATTGAAGCAATTGTTGACGAACTGGCGAAAAAGGGTCGTCGCCTTGAAATGGCATTGTGAAAATTGGTTATATTGTGTTCCTAAAGTGCTTTGTAGTAAAATATATTAAATTGGTCTTTTAATTCAGTACATTCTGTTCCTTTTTCATAAGACAATAGGACATAAATGCATCAAATTAACACAAATGTGTGCTCTAATTGTTGTCCAGTTTCAAATGCAGAATTCATCACGTTTTCTCCGCTTGACCTGAGCATTAATCGATCCCGATTATCTACCATTTTAGCCCCGCCCCATTTTTTTAACATTAGCCACGCCCCTTCATTTGCCATGTTAGCCCCCCCCGAAATGAAGACCTAGTTGCGCCCCTGATTGCCGCACTTTAGCCTCAGAAAGCATTTTAAATTCACCGCTTTCTCTGTCAATGGCCCCTGAGGTTTATTTACGGTTGCTGGGGTCTCGTTACGGCCGGTTGCTGGACCCTGGTTTAGCGGTGGGGGGAGTGGTGTATGCTGGGAGAACAGATAAGTCTGGGTCGGCGTGTGGGCTACCGCTGGTGTTTGCTTTTGTAAAATGAGTCACACTCTACAGTGGCCCTGGCTCACTCTTGACCCTGTGCCGAGTGGCCCGTCTGGACAGATGCTTCGGGGGTTGTGTCCTGATTCCCCCAATGTCAAACCAGCAGGCAGCAGATCATTGTTGGACAGAGATAATCTGTATTAAAAGAACCACCCGGATTACAGAGCAGTTCAGGTGTACTCCACTCCAAAATTGTTCGGGTTTTGATCGAGCACAGCATGCTTCAGGGTGAACTTGCAGGTAGGGATACCAGATAAGACAGTGAATTATTTGCACAAGCTGTCCAGGACAACTGTGCGGCGAGCGATGGCCAGCCCCATGGGGTTTGCGGGGACTTGGGCCCCTACTTTTCGCAGTGGGGCAGTACTGCGGGGTTGATGTCGGGGCCGGTTGTGCGGCCCCTGGTCTGGCGAGGGTAGGAGTGTCGTGGCCATGCTGCGTGCACGGGCTCCCACTGGTGTTTAGGTGCACCGCAGGCTGGGGTTTTGCCCGAGTTGGTCGTCGCAGGGGCTAAGCAGTAACGGGGTGCTGGTGGCGAACAGCCCTCGGTGGGTATTTCGGCATGCTGATGGCAGTGCTTTGGCTTTTTGGACAAAGGCGGGCTGTTTAGTCGTCGCCGTGAGTGGCTGCCTTGTTTCCCAGGCAAAGCCCCGAGGCAAGGAGCTGCCTCCTTAAATGAGCAGCGCCCCCTGTGGCAAGGCAGAGGCGTTCCTTTGTTCTCCGGTGCGGACGGAAGTAAGACATAGCTGCCAGGTTGCTATGAATATCATGTCCTAGTTCTGTTGTGGGTGTGAGTGACATTGCGGAATATGTGTACAATTCCTTGCGAGCGATAAAGATGAGGTTAACTAGTATGTATTAGAAATTACGCCCACTTGAGCAAAGGAAGTGTGTAGATTAACGCGTGCAGGTTCGAGAGAGGGGTGCAGATTTATGTGTGCAGTGTAGTAGAACAGGCTGACTGACTGGCATGTTTTATAGCAGTTATTTTTGCCAGCACCCCTCATGATATGGAAGTATCTCCTATTACAATCTCCACATTTCCGCCGAAATATCAGCAGCTGGAAGGTCAGCACTAGGAGCTATACTGCTTCACAATTCCTGGGGAGCGACAGTTCGATATAGCTAAGGGGGAGAAATCAGATATTTTGAACTCCTTTAACTTGCTGTGCGATAATATACCTGGACACACTAAAATATTATAAAATTATATCTTTCTGTAAAGTCTGGACTTCTGGAAGTGCGGCTATGGCCTGCCACGGCTATTTTCAGCAGCAAGCTCACCGGTGCTCTATTTGACGGGGTGGTTGTTTCTGGTGCACGGCACCGTCCCTCCATTGTCACTAAATAGCACTGTCTGGCTTTCAGAGAGGACCACTACAACAGTCATGGAGTAAGTCAAGATCATTGGTGACTATTGCCTTTGGAGTTAACTGTTTGTTTTAATTTCTAGTGCCCAGAATAAATTGGACACTTATTGGCACGTTTACGGCCAGGCAGGGTTGTGTCTTAGCAGGGAGCCTGCGATTGATTTGGCTGGGTTTTACTTGTAGGGTCCAGATGTGGGCAGGTAATAATAACAGTATAAAATGAACTGCAGGGGTTCTTACGCTGTGGAGGGCCCTTTGCTAGGTCCACTAGTAATTGTTCGGCCTGAGTCAGATTTATTTAGTGGTATTCAGGTTCTAAGGTGGGGAGATCTTAGGCAGTATTTCCATGCCGGGAAGTACGTAGTGAGAAAGTAATAGTGTCCCAAATTGCACAACTTGATTTATACATTTGGACAGGGTGCTTGTTATTAGCCGCCTTGGGTCCAACGAGTGCCCAATCGGGGTGACTGGTCAAGACAGACATGAATAGTTACTCTACACGGTGTAGTAGAAGGGAGATTGTCTAAGCAGGTCTCAAACTAGCCTTAAACGCATGATGGAGACAATTAGTGACATGCCTAAAGAGGTAACCCTTGTGTTATCGGGGCGGGATGCCAAGGGATAGTGTCGGCTTCCACAGGCAGGTGATTTCCACAGGTGCTTAGCTAAGCTTGCGACCAGGCTTGGGCTTGTACAACTAATGTGTTAAGTTTAGGGTTGCAAGTATGCACCAAGAGATGGACCCTCAAGACCATCCAGGACGGGCAAAACACCCGCTCAATAGCCAGGGAGCTAGACAGTTGCAGTAGCTGTCGGCTAATTGTGGGTTGCGGTGTATTAAGCTAAGTGGAACATGGGGTCAGAGCATATTGGGCTACAATATTTGGAGAAGGGTTGTTTTGGCGTTCTCACTGCCCAAGATGGGACGAGTATTTCTTTCATTTGTTTCCCCTTTTAAATGACAAGTACACAACAACACCCGTGCTTATGTCACATAGCCCATGGCACAATAGTCACCAAAGGGGGAGAATGGCCATTGATATGCCTTGCCAGGACAGGGATAACAAAATGACACAAACTGGAGCCTGTAGGGGAGAGAAATGTTAGAAACATAGACAGGGGCGTACTAAGCCCAAATTCCATCACCAAAGCTGCTTAGGCATCTGACTCGCAGGGTCTTTGAGGGACGGGCAAGGGCCTTAAAGGGTTGTAGTCCATGACACGCAGTTGCAGGGACGCAAAAGGGTCCCATCGGATCCACCAAAGGGACTACAGCGAAACATGTGACACTAAATCTCGTGGTCCGACACCATTCTGGAATAAGTATCAATGGTCACAGGTGGATAGCAGGGTCCGGGCATATGTGACCAGTTGAAGGGTCAGCAAGCAGGGTAGGCTGCATAGGTTGACAATTCACGAAATGGTGCAGTGTCTATTGACGGGCACCATACACGTATTCCCTCTAACCTGTTGTGACACCATTGCTATGCACCAGGGATATTTTGAAAAGAACTATGAAATTGTCTGGTCAATGTGGCAAACCTCAGCTAGGCCTACTTAGTGCAAGGGGTTCGCCCTTCTCTGCACGGAGTCCTCAGACCTTAGGAAGAAGTTGGCAATGAAACTGGAAAATACAAAAGCAAAGTTTATTAAAACTTTAAAGGTGGTAGTTCAGTCCACACAACACCCTACAGTATTGTATAGTGTAGCACACCGAACTAAAGCACATGGCCCCTTTTATACACAATGAGGGGGCTCAAAGAAGACAAGAGCAGTTTCATGACCATACAAGGACATATTGGAAGGCACAATCGATAGATGGGCGGAGTTTACAGTCTTTGGAAACAAGTAAACACATTCCTATCTGGAACTAATTAGTAACGGTCATAGACCCTACTGCGCATGCCTGGACATGCTGGAAGCGGGGAATGCTAAATATAGCCTGTTGCCGGGCAGACTTCAGGCGCAGTTAACAAGGAGGTAGGACAAAGCACATGACGAGCACATGGCGATGTATGGCATACAAAATGGCAGCTACAAATACAAAATGGAGTCGGTACATTTGTTACGATAATGGTCAAACACAGCATGTCTTCTGCTAATGCTTAACCTAATCGCTGTTGATTTACAACAGGGGGGCATGAGCAAGAGGGAGGACCGATGGTTCACCAGAAGTGGGAGTGACTATCCCCTCACCACAACCGCTAACCCTTTGGGTCCCGCTCATCACTTCCGGCCGGGGCAGGGGCGGGGAGAGGTATAAATGCCTCTCCCACCCACCTGGCGGCCTCTTTGTACCCTCACCCTGACACCGTTTCCCTCCCTACCGCTTACCCGGCATATTCAGGGTGGGTAGGAAATATGTTCTAATCCTTTTTTATTTGTGTTGCAGGCGGAGTTACAGGGCGATCCAGAGGTGGAAAGGTACTCAGGGGTACCCTCTTCAGGAGCACAAAGGGTGCTGAGGCCTAATATCCCCAGGAAGTCTGTGTGGTGGACCGTGGGGTGCGATAGCACCCCGTCTGTCCTGCAGGCGGTTGGAAACCTGTACAACCGGGGGTAGCTTCAATGCTCCGCCCCCCGTAAGGGGGGGGTGAGCAAGAGGGAGGACCAATGGTTCACCGGAAGTGGGAGTGGCTATCCCCTCACCACAACCGCTGAGCACCGGTTGGCTAAGGCCACGATGCAAGTTGGACCATCAGGTGGTAGGCTGCGAGGGACGGCTTGCCTTTTGGATCGCCTGTAAGATAACCCACCATGTTGGCATATTTGTATGCTATTAAACCTGCAGCAATTTTTCCCACCAAAAAGTTGTCTTGTCTGCTTATTTATGCTACATATATGTTGCTGCGGGAGGGCTGGTGAGTGTGGCCGATATTGGCACTATGCCCTTTCCCTGCTGGGACTCAGATGCTCCTCATTCTCCTGGAAGCGTGCAGGACACCGCCTCTCTCTCCATGTCATCCTTGCAATAGCAGAAGTTATTGCCCCCCTCTGGTCCTTTCGAAGCTTGCTCGACTATATTTAGCTTCGCTTACCGTGTTTTAGGATTGCCTGCCCGGGCCCCACACTGTCCGTCTAGCGGGCCAACAATTGAATGCAGTCACACCCCTGCACTTTTTAGGAATGGGACTCAAAACAAGAAATGGGATTGTCCTTTTAATTGCCTCACTGCTTTCTGCCGTTTTTTGGGCCACTTTAAGAACGATCCCCTTCTGTGCTGTTTGTGAGGCACGCTTGACCAATGAAGGCTTCTGCAGGTTTAACTTTGTGTCTGCCTGCGATGGTTCCCAGAATCGATCCGGAACTGCCCGCCCGCTTCCCGCTCATCCCCCCAAGCGTTCGTGTAACATCCCTTTGCCTCCAGTTTATGGGCTCGCTGGCACGGATTCCCCAGTCCCACGGAGACACACGGATGTTGTGAAGTCAGCATACCAGTAGTTGGGTGTGGGCGGAGCTAGGGGGTCAGAGGAAGAGGAGGAGCGGACTTAGGAAGTGGGCAGTTAGAGTAGGGACAGAGATAAGGATGGATGTATTGCAATAAAGCTCCAGTAATTATAATTGATAGTGTCTGTAGTTATTGTAGCAGGATGCTACAACTGGCAACGAAGGTGGGATCAGCAAAACCCACAGACCCCAGCACCTTGTGAAAATACCCTGTCCCGAGCAGCAGCCTAAATCGAGCTGTCGAGCGTGACTGAACTGCTGCTTCGACTGAAGAGGCCATCAGCAGGCAACTCGACCCCTCTGCAGATCGTGAGGGAACTGAGAGGAGAGACTGAAAAGAGCGCTGAAACGCTCGGTGCCAGAGAAGAGCCCTTCGCGCTTAAAACGTGAAGCACGCCGGCGGTGTGTGCAGTGAGTGGCCCTAATAAAGACAGGAGTCGGGAGCCCACTCCGACCCTGCTAGACCCCAGAGACCTGGAATAGGTGCCCAGCGGTGGGAGAATCGCTCCCTGAAGGACCGGCTGAGGAGCGCGAATGAGCGCCGGAGAACTGGGGCCTGAATGCCCGTGATCGGAAGGAGAAAAACCCTCACGCCCGATGCGTGTAATTTGGGAGGGTGTCGGTGTTGAGAAGCGCGAAGAGCGCTGAGTAAGGCGGGAGCCCACCCCGGCGGCAGAAGTCAAGGAAAGCTGCCCTACCTGAAGTAGCGACTCCAGCGGTGGATCCTGGCTGCAATCGGTAAGTGGAAGCACTGAGAAATGCAGTAACTCCGGTGAAGAAACGAAAAAACGGCCGAAATCCCGTCGAAAACGAGATTCCCGCGCGGCCATCTTAGAGTCAGGCAGCTGGAAGGACATCCCTGTGAAATTTAGCGGCGGCCATCTTTAAGTCAGGCGAACAGTGGGAATAAGCATTGGCAAAGGACAAACATTGGCAAAGACCAAACAGCCATTGGCAAAGGCAACAGACATCCAAACAAGCACTGGCGACTACAAGAAACAAGCATTGGCAAAACAAACAAGCACTGGCGACTACAAGAAACAAGCATTGGCAAAACAAACAAACACTGGCGACTACAAGAGACAAACTTTGGCAAAATAAATAAGCACTGGCGACTACAAGAAACAAGCATTGGCAAAATAAACAAACATTGACATATGCAAACAAACATTGACAAATGCAAGTGAAGAATAAACAGACATTGGTAACTGTAAGTGAAGCAAGCATTGGTGACGGCAACAGTACAAACATTGACGCATGCAACCAAGCGTTGGTGCATGCAAGTGAATATTAATAAAGTGCCGAAAAGACGACAAACCAGCCCATGCAAATGCAAGAAGCAATCTACGAAGACGAGCATTGGTAAAGGAAAGTCACCAAGCATTGGTGCCTGTAAGGCCCAGAGCGACCAAACATTGATACATGCAAACAAACAAGCACTGTCACGTGCAAATCAACAAACGGAAGCAAGCGTTGACAGTGACCAAACTAACACTGGGGAAGACAAGTAAACAAGCACTGGTGCAGGCAAACAATCACGTGTTGGTGCGTACAAGTCAACAAGCCTGGTATGTGCCACTAAACAAACGCTGGTAAATGCAAAAGCAGTGAGCGAGGACAACGACACGTGGACAACATTGCACGAATCTTGGCAACCAACCAGAATAAGCACATGCTAACGCGAGAGTGTATCAATCAACAAGCACGAGCAACCACAAGAGTGACTCAACGAACAAGCAGCGACAAAACTAAGGTCAGCACGGGTGGAAACGCGAACAGTGGGATACGCAAGTGACTGTGCAGTGGCAAATGTCAGGAAGTAACGCGCGTCCGTCAAATAGAGGAGGCCACAAACAAATATAAACCACGACAAAGCATAAGTAATTACTCCCGAATCAGCAACGAGCACGAGCCAATGCGCATGTGGGGTAGCCAATGACCACACACAACAAGCAAGGGAAATCCAACATTGTCACCAACAATGGACAAGTTCAGGAATGTAATGTCGACCGAATACTGAAGGACTAGTGAGCAAGCTCATGCTAAAACGGAAACGGAAGCACCTGAAATCCAAGGAAACATGGACAGCACAAGGTCCCGCGTCTACGACCGGTCAGGACTTCCTTCTCTCAGGGCGGGAGGAGACGTAACTCAATGCTTCAATCCACATCTTGAAGTATCGCCCCCAGTGGCACAGAGTGACGATTGGATTCAGGACCTCAAACGGCACTGGTGGCTGGAAGCATTGGACGATTTCTTGAAAGCCAACGGTGAGCAAAGGGAAAGAAAATGTCTACTATTACTCCTCCGTCTGGTGGGTCCCGGGGGCCGATGCCCAATTAGAACATTTTCCAAGGAAGAAGCAGACACTTATGACAAACTCCAAGAGGAACTCCATGCCCATCTCAATGCACAGGCAGAGGTAGATCACAATCGCATGGTCTTCAACACGGCACGGCAGGAACCAGGCGAACCATTGCCGCATTTCATCATTCGGTTGCAAAGTCTGGTTCAAGGCTGTCATTTCAACACGTTTACGAATGAGGATGCTGTTCGGCTCAGAATAATCGAAGGCTGTGAAAGCCCCGAAACAAGCCGCAAGATACTTAGAGGACATTGGTCGCTAAATGAAATTATCAAGAAAGCTGAAATTGGGATGCACGTCCAGACAAGAGGCAAATGGAGGGATGTGCATCTGAGTACAAAACTTCGAAATACCTGGGAAGAAAGAAATACCTGGGAAGAGAGAACCCAGAATTCCAACAACCACAAAAAGAGAGAGAGAGAAGGCAGGCCAGAGAAAAGACAAAAAAGACAGCGGAGGAGGCACAGTAACATGGAATGCTCAGAGTCAGACTACTCAGCGTCTGGCCACTCGGAGAGAACCAAAGAATACTCGGAGTCACCCCGGACTCATCCATCCTCCAGGAGTCCCTCAAGAAGTCAGTCACCGCACAACACACGTCACTCTGACAAAGAGGGAGCGTCCAGTGGGACAGACTGCACTCCTGGGCAAAACGACATTCTGCACAACCAGTGGGGGAGAGAGACAAACAATAGGAGGAGCGGCAGTGATCAAGACAGGAAATCGACGTTGGAACATCAATCACCAAGGGGCAAAGATAAGCCCGAGGAAACAGCTAGCAGAAGGATGCACCCCCCACCGATCAGAGTCGCTAGATCACCAAACAAATGGAGAGGAAAAGACCCACACAGTCATGGGCCTCAAAGCATCCCTGGGCCCCGCGACAACGTAGAAACAGAGCGTGGATGGATAACATCAGACGAGGAGAACGAAGAGGCAACCGCCTGGGATCAAGCGCAAGGAACAAGCGCGGAATCTTCAAACAATCTCTCAAATGAGACAACCGTGAAAATGTTACGACACAGACACACGAAGAAGCCTTGCAAAGGCAATTCCGAGACGGAAAGCAGCTCGTCACGGACTACCCGGTTCCGAAGACCACCGGGTAAGACATTCCCAAAGGAGCACTCACAGGGGAGACTAAAGGAGCACCCCTCTGATTCAGAGAGCATGTCGGTCCGATCCTTTGAATCAGGAGAATCGTGGTCCCGACAACGACCACACGCAACATTTTTAAAGAAACATTCTCAGCGGGAAGTGAGTGAGGACCCCTCTGACTTAGATAACATCTCGGTCCGATCCGTTGAGTCGACAGAATCGTGGTCCCGACAACGGCCATGGCGCCAAGCACCTGAACACATCAGCGAACCAAGGGACACTTTTCCCGTTCAGAACAACGTGTCTAGCCCCAATGACAATGCACACTCGATTACTCCACCAGACAACCTGCCACATCGAGCACAGGTGCCTTACGACGCAAAGACTACACCGTCACCCCGGGTAGGGGCAGAACGGCTGACTCGAAGGTCCTGGTCCTGGTCCCACAAAGGGGAAACAGATATCGTGGCCAGTAGCACTCAAATAAGGATGGACCAACCAGTTGATCCGCAAAGGAAGTTGGGCCCGCCCGGAGAGCCAAGTCATCATCAGACAAGAACGAAACACACAACTATCCAGCCGGTTCCAAGGTTTGTTTGGATCAGGTGCGAGCAGGAGTGGGAGAAGCAACCCGAGGCAACCACTCAATCTCCGAGTCATACCAAGATGGCCTCCCCAGGTCATACTCCACCGGCTGGCATCCCAGACTCGAAACAGGAAGACAGTGCTGGTCTCGACCTGACAAGGCAAAATGAAGCGAAAACACATACAGACACTTGGAAGGGAACTAAAGTAACATCCCCGTGGAAAAGAGGCCGAGCGTCACGTGAGCGAGAGTCACAATGGGGGACAGACTGCCGATATCAAACTGAGCTCACCGGAGGCACCCCAGACATTGAAGGCCCCATCCCTCCAGACATCCACAACAGAGCTTTTCTAGTCAAAGACGAACCATTGGCGAATACTTATCACGACATACGTCCATCCCAGAGACTGATAGGGGAGATGGACTGAGAAGTCAGTTTATTTGTTTGTTTTGTTACAAAGGGGGGAGATGTTGTGAAGTCAGCATACCAGTAGTTGGGTGTGGGCGGAGCTAGGGGGTCAGAGGAAGAGGAGGAGCGGACTTAGGAAGTGGGCAGTTAGAGTAGGGACAGAGATAAGGATGGATGTATTGCAATAAAGCTCCAGTAATTATAATTGATAGTGTCTGTAGTTATTGTAGCAGGATGCTACAACGCTCCGCTCCAAGGGAACGCTTCGTGGAGCCGAGCCGACCCGCTCGAGGGTGGAGCAACTGGCACGTTCCCCAGTCACGGTTTAAACCTAGTTTTCCTGCCCGAGACCGCTGGGCGTCATGCCCACTTTAGGCCTATTAGTCGGCAAGCCTGATCCTCTCGGTCATGCGATATAGGCATTGTCCCTCTCTTCTCCCGCTCTGGGTGCTGGCTGGAGAGACTTAAGGTGCGTGAAATCCTTCGGCAGTCGGTTGACTTCTCTTTTCTCCGTTGAGGAAGATGGCCGGACTCCGCTACCTGCTGGCATCCGCAATCGACGTTGAGGTCAGTGCACTCCCTGGTATGTTTTTTGGGAGGAATCTCTGTCCCCCTTTTTACCTTCTTCCCCTGGCCACTCACCCAGTTACCTATTGGGCGGCCTTCCAATTTTAAACAATGTGCCTAATCCTAGTGGTGTATTTTACGCAGGCTTTTCACTCCACAATCCTGTTCCCGCTCCGCCACCGCAAGGGGTTCCCGGTCAGCCCCCATTGTTTAGCTGCACTACCCGGCCAACACTACATCTTTACAAACATTAATATAACATGGAACAAACAAATATAGAGGTTAGCTATAGAGGTTAGCTTGAAGTAGATGGATTTTTAAAGTGCTTTGACTTAAGAACTGCACTAAGAGAGAATGTAGTTTGTTCAAAAAGCCCTGACTCTTTTTATTGGCCTTTTCATTTCTTGGTACAAATACTAATTGCCTCGCTGGGCCCTCAACCCGTGAGGTTTGTTGGAATATAGTTTGGATTGTATGCCAGAAAACGTTATTACACTTGCTTCTACTCCTATACAGCAAAGAATCAAAAAAACAATAGAAATATCGGAACACTGAGAAGTTAAATGAAACAGCTACGCTGCTACGCTACATTTGAAAATCAAGGAACGGCTTAAGTGGGAGACTTCAGGAAGGTTGAACTCTCACAAATTCTCATAAAATGGATCAGCGATGGATCTTCAAAAATGCATAGTGCTGAAGCGCCACTCTAGGCAGCCCCCTGAGCAGATATCAGTTCCTTCCTCAGTGTACTGAATAGCGCTCTTTAGGTCCAGCCAGCAAAGAACATCTGCGTCTCTTCTTACCAGAAAGCGCCTGAAAGTGGCAGCATCTAATTATTGAGCCTCTCGGCGGCACCTAACTTGAAAAAACATGGCTACGCCACATCTCCAGGACCTCTAAATGCTGAATATCCAACTGTCCCTTTTCAGATAGTTACCTTTAAGGTCGGAGCTTTGAGTAGAATGAAAAAACTAGGGGGACTTTCAAAAGGGGGGCCGATGTAATTAAGGGTGTGATTTTAAAACATGCAAGCTATAAATGTGTGCTTAGCACAGTGTCCAGCCAAACTAGGTATTTTGCTGCTTCTGTCAAAACATCCAGATATATAATACAACAAGTAACGGAACACCTACAACTAGCCAAGGCGCACAAGTTAATACTTGTGTAACGATACATCTGTAAGAGACTTTAATTAGTGATAGATTCCTTACCTTAGAATAGCCTCAGGCGTCAGACTGGATCCAGAAAGCTTTCGTCAGTTGTACCCCTGCGCGTTGATAGGCATTGTCGTACGGGCCGCGTGCGTCGTTAGCATCCTATTCGCTGAGATGACGTCACTGGACCTACTTAGACGCGCCCACACGCGCTGACGTCAGTTCTTTACACAACTTTCCAAGACAAGAACGCAGAGACATGTAAGATACTGACCACTGGTGCTTAGAAACTAGGGCCCGAAAGGATAACAGGTAACGCTGATGGGCTGGCAGGACAGGAATATGAAAATAAGTGTCCTGCTTGTCCAGTGCCACCATCCAGTCTTGTGGGTCAAGAGCAGACAAGACGTGAGCCAGAGGGAGCATTTTGAACTTCTCCTTCTGGAGGAAGCGATTTACACTCTGAAGGTCTAAGATGGTACGTAGACCTTTCTCCTTCTTCGGAAAAAAGATGTAATAGTAAACTTGGCCGCATCTCTCCCCTCCGTAAGAGCGCGGGAGAGAACTGTCTGGGCTCCCTCCGGACACTGAGGCAGCACCTGCTTGTCGCAGCGCTCGTGAAAATAACACACCGAGGCACAGGTAAGCTGAAAGCGTGCTCCTTTATTCCCTGCTAGTATCACACTAGCTTACAGACTACTGTTTCCTGTCCATTCCTTTTCCGGTTCCCGTTTCCTGTCCGCCTGTCCTGTCCCTCGGCAGGGTCAGGCGGGACGACATGACATCTCCCCTGTTTTGCAAAGTCTCACTTCCCCTACATTTCTTCCACGAGGCGTTGAGGTTTTCTGATCAGGTGTTGTGGGCGCCTCTCTCGCCTGGGTGTGTGACTGTGATGACTTATAGGTTCTGCCAATCGTGGGGGGCTGTGGTCCTGGTCACTGTCATCGCCTTGGTTAGACAGCTCGCTTGAGAGTTGACTGGATGAGGTCTCATGTCGCTCACGCCTAGAACATCTTTTGAAATGTGAAATGTTTCTTGTTAGCTGTTTGTGATCCGCCTTGGCTGTGATCATAGTTCCTTTTCTCTGGATGACCTGTAAGGGGATATCAAGATATCGACTGTCTGCCTTGGCTCGGCGGTCACTCTTTACTATTACCCAGTCTCCTTCTTGGATGTTGGAGTCTCTGGCATGTCTACGCTGGTCAGCATAGGTCTTCATCTTGTTCTTCTTTGCTTGATCGATGTCAACTAGTGTGTTGTGATCGATGGTGATTGGTCGTCGTTGTGACGCCACATTTAACATAGGTATTTTGGTTCGAGGTGTTCTTCCTAGCATCACCGTAGCTGGACACTAGTTGGTGGTGGCGTGTGGCGTATTCCGGTAGGCTCGTAGTACTTCATTTAGCGTCTGTTGGATGTCCCGGTGGGACGACGCAGCTTGCTGAATTGCCTTTTTAAGTGTCCCCATGAATCGCTCCACTATGCCATTTGCCTGCGGCCATAGTGGTGTGATCTTTTGGTGTTTGAAGTTAAGATGGGTTGCGAAATTTGTGAATTCCTGCCCATTGAAGGGGGGCCCATTGTCTGTCTTGACTCGCAGTGGGATGCCCCAGGCTGCGAATATCTCATCGAGCACCGGAATCACGGTGGTTGCTCGGGTGGATGATATCAGGTGTGCAAATGGAAATCGAGAATATTCATCCATAGCTACCATGATGTATTGCCCCGATTGTAATGGTCCAAAGAAGTCGACTGCAATCTGTTGCCAGACTCCCTCTGGCAATTCCGACATTTTCAGTGGTGCTGGTGGCTCTTCTCGGCTGACTATCTGACATGTCATGCAGTCTTTCAGGGTTGTTTCTACCATGTTGTCAAGAGAGGGAAACCAGACACGCTCTCTCAGGGCTTTCTTGGTTGCATTGATGCCTCTGTGGCCTTCATGTGCCAGATTGACAACTCCTTGGTGTAGTTTGTGCGGAATTACTATCCTCCCCCCTCTCAAGAGAAGGCCATTGTCACTAATGGACAGTTCATCGCGCACCCGTTGGAATGCAGTGAGGTCTTGACGCAGTTGCGCAGAGTCTTGGGAGTGCTGTTTCACGTCCCTCCATGAGTTGGTGCGGATTCGAGTCATAATGGCTTGCACGAGGGGGTCGAGTGCAGAGGCTTCTTCAATGACTTCAACTGGAACTGTGGGAGGACATGCGGTGTCAACAACAAAGTGAAGGTATTCATCCGCCACAGAAAGTGCGGCACGTCTACCGGGTAGTGGGTGGCGTGACATGAAGTCAGCTGGGTTTTCAGATTTGCCTGGTTTGTGGACGATGGTAAATATGTAGTCTTGCAAACGGAGGCCCCATCGCTCGATGCGCGGTGGCATCTTCGCATTGGGATTTCCAAAGATTGTGATGAGTGCCTGATGGTCCGTGATGATCGTGAAGTGTTTGCCGTAGACAAAGAGATGGAAATGCTCGCACGCCCATACGACAGCCAGACTTTCTTTCTCCGGCTGGGAGTACGCCTTTTCGGTGTCCGTGAGGCTGCGGCTTGCGTATGCTATGATGTGTCTCTGGTCAGAGGCTTCGCGGTATTGGGCCAGGATGGCACCCAGACCCACCGGGCTGGCGTCTACTGTGATTTCTGTTTTTTTCTTTGTGTCAAAATATGCCAGGTTGATGGCAGACCCGACAGCTTGTTTGATAACAGTGAAAGCTTGATGACAGGCTTCAGTCCATTCAAATGGTTGACCTTGACGAGTGAGCTCTCGTAAGGGATAGCTGATTGTGGCGTAATCTCGAATGTACCGTGCACAGTAACTTGCCATCCCAAGGAAAGAGCGAAGGTCACTCACGTCTCTGGGTGTTGGGGTGTCGGCAAGGGCTGCCACCTTTTCAGGGTCCGGTCGCATTCCGTCTTTGGAAAATATGTGGCCATAGAATTTTAAAGTGTCTCTGTGGAATTCGCACTTGCTAGCGTTGAGTGTTAAATTTGCGGTCAGTAATGCATGGCAGACCCTATCCAGTGCGGTGTCGTGTTCGGTTTGGTCCTTTCCAAATACTAGTAGGTCATCACTGTAATTAAAAGCATTTGGGATGCCTTGTATGACTCGTCTGATGGCTTCTTGAAAGATCTCGGCGGCCGAGGAAATGCCAAAGTTTAAGCGTTTGTATCGAAACAAACCTTGGTGGGTGGTGAAGGTCGTGATATATCTGGATTTGTCATGTAACTCCAACTGGTGGTAGCCTTTATTTAGGTCAAGTTTGGAGAAGACTGTGGCACCATTTAATTTTGTGATCATGTCACTGATGTGGGGCCCAGGGTGGCGTTCCCGCTCGATAGCGGTGTTGGGCGCGCGCATGTCGACACACAGTCTGACCTTGTTGTCCTGTCCCTTTTGGGGACCACCACAACTGGCGATACCCATGGGGTGGGTCCTGTCGTGCGCTCTATGATGTCTGTTTGAAGCAGGTCTTGGAGCTCGTCATCGACGGCTTGTTGTAAGTGAAACGGCACCTTCCTATGGTGTTGAGCGATGGGTGTCACGTTCTCGTTGATGTGTAATTTTACCTTGAAGTGGTTCAACTTGCCAAGGCCTTTGAACAAGTTTGGAAACTTTGCCACGATGTCAGGGGCATCTTCTGTCATGTATAGTAGTTCTACAAGTTTGAGTCTTTCTGCCGTGGGTAGGCTTAGTAAGCAGTCTGCTACATCTGGCCCCTCTACCACATGTATGTAGGCGTCGATTTTCCGATCCTTGAACGTGAGGGTGGTAGGAAATCGACCCAGGCAAGGCAGTGGTTTGCGTGACATCCATGTGAATATGCGAACAGCAGCTGGTTCCAGTTTAGGTTTCTGCTTCATGTTGTGGTATTCTAGGGCGCAGATGTAATTCAAGGAAGCCCCAGAATCTAAGACAAATTTTGCCGGGTGGTCGCCTATCAGTATGTCAAGATTTGGATATTGCTTCAATCGCTCTGGATCTGAGACCATGCAGATATACTCATCACTGTCTTGTGACGTAGGGGTGCGCGAAGACGACTCGCTGGAGGTGTCTCTATGTGACCGGTATGATTCAGTCACATGATGCTTGGTACGGTGGCCACTTCTGGATCGGCCTCTGGATTGTCGGGAGTATGTTGACTGGACACTGGAGTTTGACGAGCTGGATGACCGACCTCTTCTCTCTTCTATTGCTCGTGCATGATGACGCGTGTCATGTCTTTTGACAGACGACCTGTGATTTGGCTGCTTGGCCTGGCATGCGATCTCAAAGTGGTTATCTCTTCCACAGCGGTGGCATCTCTGACCTATCGCTGGACACGGTCCTGAGTGTGGGTAGTCTTGCCCGCATCTGTAGCAAGTGGGCGCAGACTTCGTGGACTTCGTGTGTCGCGAACTCTGTTTGGACGATGTCTTCCGGGTGGTGTGGGACTTGTGAGATTTTGACGTATGTCTGGACGTCTTGGAAGAGCTGTGCGCCTGGACTCGCAGAGCCTGGTCTTTCCTGTCTGATGATTTCTGTGTCCCCATCCGCTTGGCGTAGTCTTCTGCTTGATCGTTGATTCGCGTTAGTTCCTCAATCTCCTCTAATGTGTATGGTTTCTTTAAGAGTCTCCTGCAGAGAGTTTCAGATTGGCATCCGTCGATAATGCGGAGTCTCAGAGCATCCTCCGTTTTGAAATTATCAAAGTCACAGTATGCGCATGATGAAATCACTCATGCACTCATCTTTTTCTTGTGCTGCTAGGTTGAACGTGTGACGCTCGTAGTCTACGTTGCGTTTGTGAAGGAAACGCCTATCAAGGGCGACTTTTACTTCTTCGTAACTGGCAGTTGCTGCGTTGGGTAGTTCTTTGATGATTTGTGCGATGTCCGGGCCTATTAAGTTTCTTAGGGCCACTAGTTTTTGCTTGGGGTCTTGTACCTGGGACCCTATCATGTAGTCTTCAAAGTCTTCACTCCAATTTTTCCACGTCGGGCCCATGCTATTTCCTGGCGTTAGTGGCAGTGATTGTGGTTGGCGCATGAACGATGCTCCAATAGGGTTGGTGGCCATCGTGGGCGCGTTGTTAACCGGAGGGACCGGGCCTCCTGTGTTTGCTGGTCCTGCTACGTCGTTTACCCCTGATGAGCTGTCAGGGTTTGTATTGGACATTTGTAATTGGCTGATCCTGTATGATTAAATTGTATATAGTCCCAATTTGTTTCTCTTGGTTCTGGGGTCCTTCTGTATCCTGGGCTTGTATTTTTCGCCTTGTTTTGCAACCAGATTATTACTTTTTGGACAGCGCCTGAACCTAAAATGGCCGCCGTCAAAGGTGTGTGGTTTGTGTTATGCACAGGCGCCTGACCCCAACATGGCCGCCGCTCGAGACATGAGATCTTTTTTTTGACTCCCCTCGTGGTCTCTTGACTCCCCTCGTGTTGGCTGGGGGTTTGTACGTAAATATGGCTGGGCGCGCTGGGCAGTTTGCAGGGTTTAGACTCAACCTAGTATTTTCTCTCTTTCGTGTTTGGCGGGCTGCTTTCCGGCGCTGCGGCGATAAGAGGAGCCGACCGCTCGACTCTAGGGGCTGCCTGGTAACAGCGCTCGTTTGCCCGCGCTCGTTACCTGCAGCCAGCGTCTTTCTCGGCAGGCGGGGCGGGGTCCAGACGCACACGGAGCAGCGCTCCGGCTCTCCGCAGGCAGCTTGCAGACGTCTCTCTCGGCAGGTGGGGGCGGGGTCCGGACACACACGGAGCAGCGCTCCGGCTCTCCGCAGGCAGCTTGCAGGCACACACGGTGGCAGCGCCCGGCACACGCGCTTGTCCTCTCGGCAGGCAGTGTCTGGCCCCACGCAGAGTAGCGCTCTGGCATACGATACGCTCTCTGGTTTTCCGGCGGACGGCTGGAGGCACCTTGACTTTCGCGCTCTTTCTCCGCACGGCCAGGATTGGTGCTGCAGGGCTCGGTGGTCGGCCACACAGGATGGCTGAGCGATGATGCTGCGTGTGGGGTTTATGAATATCCCACCCTCGTCGCCATTGTCGCAGCGCTCGTGAAAATAACACACCGAGGCACAGGTAAGCTGAAAGCGTGCTCCTTTATTCCCTGCTAGTATCACACTAGCTTACAGACTACTGTTTCCTGTCCATTCCTTTTCCGGTTCCCGTTTCCTGTCCGCCTGTCCTGTCCCTCGGCAGGGTCAGGCGGGACGACATGACACTGCTCAACCGAATCCCATACAGAATGGGAATAGCGGCCCTAGAGACAGGCAGTGTTTACAGACTGCAGTCCAGAACTTGCGGAAGAATAAATCTTCTTCCCAAACTGCTCCAAAGGGAACGCACTCGGGGATGTGGAGGCTTGAACCACCAAACTCTCAGGTGTAGGGTGCAGTCCTGCCAAGCGTCACGCAACAGGTGTGACGCTCACGCATTTCAGTGCGGTGATCCGCATCACCGCACTGAAATGCATTGTCACGCATTTTTGACCTGTGCGAGGCGCGCCAGCGGCGCTCCTGTGCCCGGGCTCTCTCTGTGTTCTGAGAGAGGTGCTGCCAGCCGCCCAAGTGCCTAAACAGTTAACTGACTCAGCTGCAGTTCTCAGCTGAGAGCGGCGCGCTACAATGTAACTGAGTCTCTGTCTGCTGTCCGATTGTGGCTTCTGTTGTTGCCCTGGAAACATTTGCGCAAATCATGGCGCGGGCGGCGCCAGCACGGCTACTCAGACTCTGTCCTCACAGTCAGTCTGCAGGGGACCGGGCTGCTCTGAGTCGGATACTCAGCTGTCAATCACCGTGTGGTGCACCAGGGGGCCGGGATTAATCCGGATGTGCCGGCCGCGATAGTGCCCTCTCACGTCCGGAGGAAGTAGGGGGTCAACTGCTGCAGAAGTGGCGGGGGATTAGCGAGTGCAGGCTGCGCGGCATGAGACGCCGTCTCTCTGAGCGCCATGATGGCCGTGCGCCCCGCTTACACTGCCGCTCGCACCGTGACCATGATCTCAATACCATCCTCCTGCTGGCTCCGAGGGCGCTCAGTGGGGAGTTCATTGTTCAGGAACTTAAAGGCGCCAAGGCGGCCGTAAATTAATGAGGCAGCCGCAAGCAGCGTTGTTGCTCGCACGATGGCTGGGCCACACTGCTGTGTAGGCCATTATAATCAAGGCCGCAGCATTCACTTAAAATTTCCGAGAGAGACGGCCAAGAGAGAATTGTGCAGTGACGGGTACGGAGAGCCGTGACTGACCGTCACTGTCAGGTCCGCCAGGTCTCCGTGAAGGAAACAGCAGCCTAGACCAAAGTAAAAGGCAGATTGCCGTGGGGGTAGCTCACTCATAGTATGAGTGCCCAGCAGCCTTGTTACAGTGTAAGTCACAACTGTCCGACCGACGTGCCAATCATGCAAGTTCCTGCTAAAAATGGTAAGTAGACAGTTCCTTGTTTTAGCCACTTGCCACTCTGTCAGTGTTAACCACAACATTTCAACACAATTGTCAATATGGTGCTGGGAGGGGCAGGATATGGAGTCTGAGGCCCGCATCTTGGCTTTCAGTAATGATTGATTTGTGCCGGTCGGCTGGGCTTTCAATGCTGAGCCGGAGTGTTACTATCAGCAGAACCTTGCTGTAGTTCTGTGACAGCCTGCCTGCGGTTGATGTGAGGTGGTGCCTGCTGCAGGGCTGTGCAGATAGCGGCTCCACTTGCCGCCTTAGGCAGACCTCTCAGCTTGGGGTAATTATTATTAGGGTTTAGCAAGGCTTAGGTGGGCCGGGTCCTGCTGGAGTGAAAAGCAGATGCCGAGATGGCCGGTCTCTGTCGGGCTCCTCATTTTTTTTGCCCTACTGTTAGCACGAAAACAATAATTCTACGTAGATACTCGTTATGTATTTTTTTCACAGTCTCACCATGTCACAATGGAAGCAATTTCAATGTTACTAACAACTAAGCTATAGTTGTTGTTTATTTATCTTATACAACTAATAAGCACTGATAAAGCTAAATAGTCCTGACTTCTTGTAGAAGTAATGTTACTTCTTGTATTGTATATCTGGATGCAATGACCGAAGCAGCAAAATACAACTCGGGCGGTACAATGTGCCAACACAGTTTTTCTCATTGCGTGTTTTTAACCTACACCCTTTATTACATTTGAGAGACACCTCCACCCCCCCCCCTGTTTTTTCATCCAACTTAAACCCCTGGCTTTTACCTATGCGTGCCTCAGCCTCACACTTTGGTGTAATTTCTAATATGTATATGTTTCCCTCGTCTTCACTGCTTAATTTTGCTTATGAGAAAGTGTCACTCATAGTCTTTGAAATGTCACTCATAATTAGACTGAAGTTATGAAAATGTAACACATGGCAATCTGAAAGCTTGGCAGCTATGAGGGTGCTGGGTGAGGAAGGAAGGGTCGCCCTGGGCCGGGCGATGGCGTCGGCCCACACCCTTGGCCACAGGAGCCCCTGTGTTGGGCCTGGACTAAGTGCCCAGAAGCACATTAGTAAGTGCATCATTAAACGGCAACAGCGGTTCTGTAGAAGAAGAAGCTGGCCGAAGCACTTCTGTCCGTAGGTTGGTCCTGACAGCCACTGTAGGGAGCTTGAGGTTAAGAGCCTCGGCCGCCCTACCTAGCACCGTGGAAAAGGTTCCACTCTCCTCCATAGTAACTGAAGGGGATGGTGAACCAGGCGTCGGAGTGTAATCCGGGCCACCGGCCTCCCTATCCTCATCCTCATTCCAGTCGGGGACAGGCACGCACTGTGCTGCGAGAGGGTCTTCAAACCCTTCCCAGTCCTCACCTTCCTCCACAAGTGGACGAGGGCGTTTGTGAATGAAAGGGTAAAACTCCCCCATCAGCGTCGGGATCGGCATCTGGAGACATCCCTCCTGCACCGTGCCGACGTCGGAAAGGAAGCCAACGCCGGCATTGGCATTGGTGTCAGCGACATCGATGGAGGCCGTACGGGGTCTACCGGCAAGAATGGGGAGCCATGGCAGGAGCCATGGAGGCCTCTGGGCGTCGACGTCGGGCGGGAGCCGGCAACGTTGAGGAACGCGGAACAGTGGGGTCAGCTGGGCCCGAAGGCGTGCCGACGGGGCCGCACGGGCCGAACCACAAACTCTTGCAATTTGGCCAGAGTCGACGATGGACCCGGGTAAGCTGGGTAAAACAACGTTAACTGCCCCCTCAGCCACTTCCCGCGACCGGCAAGGGGAGGACGAAGAGGGGCGATGCTTCTTCGACATTTTGTGTTTCGCCTTACCTGACTCAAAGTGCAAAGAATTCAAATGATGGTGCTTGCTTCGCCACTGGGCCCCCGATCTCCCTCGGGACCACGGCCTGGGACGACGTGGGGCCGACTCACTGCCTCCAGCCACTTTCGGGACCGCTCCCACAAAGTTTTCCGGCCAAGACCCGGCAGGGGGAGTACGACTGTGTCGAGGTCACGCCCCAGGCAGAAGTGACATTTACGGTGCTGGTCCGTTAGCGACATCGTGCGCGGACAGGCCTCGCAAAGCTTGAAGCTGGGCATCCCTATGCACCAGGGGTACAGTGTACTCACAAATAACAAAAAAGTACTTAGTCAACAAGTAACGGGGTACCACTCTCTCCCGAACTGCGCTTGGCGGCGCGAAAAAAGAAAGAACTGACGTCAGCGTGCGTGGGTGCGTCTATGTCATCTCTGCAAATACAGAGCCAACGACGCACGCTGAGCCATACGACGATGCCTATCAACGCGCAGGGGTACTGCTGATGAAAGCTTTCCGGATCAAGTCTGATGCCTGGGTATATTCTACGGTAAGGAATCTATCCTAAAGTGTCTCTTTCAGATTATTGGCTTTGTCAATGGTTGTTAGTTGCATTAGATAAATAAGCAACAACTATGGCTTTGTTGTGTAGAATATTGAAAATGCTTCAGTTCTGAAATGATTGGACTGAAATGACTGCAATAAGTCTCTTTGCAGTTACCACAAAGGCAGTGAAGGGTGGTAATGCTGTGGAGCCACGATTTTCACCCTGAGGGCAAAAATGGAGAGCCAGATAGGGACCAGTCTGAGGACCTGCTTTTTAGGTCTTGCGTGGGCTGAGCAACGAAGCTGCCACACCCTGCGAGAGATATTGTAAGATAAAGGTTACTATAAGCCCCGCCCCTCCTTTTCATTGGGTAGCATCAGCGTTTAGGGTAAACGCTGGCTTCCCATTGAAAAGGAGGGTTTTAAGTTTCCGCCCTGTCCGCTTTTTAGACAGCCCATACGGACACCGTGGCCCGTTTTCCGGCTTGTCCTGAAGACTTTTCTTATCTGCTTGTTTATTAAACAAGCAGATAAGAAAATTCTTGCAGGCCTGGAGAGCGGAGGCACAAGGGGCACGCGGAGTGCAGCACTCCCCCCACCCACCCCGACGGGGCTCTCCCTCCCAGCGTCTGCCGGTAGACACTGTAGCAGCTGAGACTATCTCCCCTGCCCTCCCACCTTCTTTTGTTCTGCCCGATTCCACACTACCTTCTCCAGGCTTATCGTGCTTTTAAAATGCATTTTTGTATTTTAAATAGGTCCTGGGATGGACTGGCACTAAGGTGCGTAATGTTCCTATAGTTAACGGAGGCAAGCAATGCAAAGGAAGCATCTGCTTCCAGTTAGTTCAAGGCCCATGGAGGAGGGAGGTAGAGGCTTCCTACATGTCCAGCAACAACTGTTTTTCTGTCCTCTAAGATTCGCCAGTGAGTGGGGTGCGTGAATGGGGGCTAGCTCTGCGTTTGCTTTTTTCCGACAGCAGGAGGACAGCGCGTCCAGCAGCGGCAGTGAGCTGGTAAAACTTTTCTTTTTAGCGAAGACCATCTCCACTTCGCGCGGGTACCGGGGCGCATGCGAGCTGTAAGAGTTTCTATAATATACGTAAATAACCCTATTAAAGATAAAACAGACAATCTCCCTGCACACAGTGTGCTTTTGAGGGGGGTCCGTTAACTAGCAGAACACAAGACCAAGGGGTTAAATCCGTGCACAGAGACACAACCTTTCCACGCAAATGCGCTCGAAGCAGGCCTGGGTACACAATAACTGAACACACACTATCAGATGATAAACCACAACGCTGCCAGCCCTTACCTTGTGATTACTCAACAGTTTCCAGACTCCAGCGTAGTCCGAAACTCTACAGAAAGGGTCACAGGCAGCGACAACCCCCCAAGCTTGCAGCCAGCCATCTCGTCGGATCAGCGGGCGCGGGCATTCCTCAGGGCCTGAGGAATGGGCCGTGAATGTCAGCCACGCGGGCCCAGGGGAGGCACGGACGGGGCACAACTGGCAAAAGAGGGTCAGAGGTGGGGCATGGCTGTGGCGAGCAGGACCAGAATGGAACGTTTCCAGAAAATCTTTAGAGTGCATTCGAGATTGATTAAGATAGGGAGTTCAACTTGCTTTTGAGATAGAAAAGATTTTTGGGGATACACACCTTGTAAGGGCCAGATGTGAGTGACCCAGGTTGTTCCGGGCGACCTCAGCTCTGTTATGATTGGATAGGGTTACGTTCTGTGGAAAGTACCCAGGCCTGCTGAAACCTTTGTGCCATCTGTGCTGGCAATACTAATGCAGTAAAGAGAGCTCCTCTGCAGTTTCAATTTCATGCCATTAGCACCTCCCGATGCCTCCATCTGCTTAGACATTAGAAACCGATCTCCTGGGGGGCAAAGCTTCAAAGAGGCCCTGGTGAGCCCGGGACTTCTAGTAACCAGAGGTTCAAACCGAGGTCATAAGACGGAAAGCTGGTTCCTTGCAGCCTTACCCCAATCTGTCCTCCTCAGGTGTTGAGGGCTTTCAGAGGGGTGCAAATTTGGTGTCATCTCCTGTGGGGGAAAGTTGCTAGGGCTGCCTGTCAGTACCTCGGGAGAGGGGGAGGGGTACAGGCTAAGTCTCAAGAACTTTTTATTGACCCAGTACAAATTGCAAGTGGACTTCGCGTACAGGCTCTCCTTATAAAGCTGAACAGAGTTTTGAAGAAACAGTGATATTCGAATAAGATATTTTTGTACAAACATCAGGTTCAGTTTAATCAAACAATTCTATTACAGTAGTTCAGAGAGTCCAGCAGTGCAGCAGTGCTTTAAATGGAAAAAAATAAGTGCAGGTACTCACCTAATTGAGATGTGGGCTAGGGGGCGGGCTTAGAGGTGGGTAGGGCTACGGGGGTGGAGCCATGAAGGCGGGGCTACAGATCGTGCAATGGGACCGGGCCAGAGGCACAGGTTTAATTTGATTGAGATTTAATGGGTGTGCAGATATGCACACTGCAGACAACACTCACTCATACAAGAACACACGCAGGGACATAGAAGCACTTGTGCATGCAGATAGGGTATTTAGTTCACTTGCACCCACAATAAACTGCTAAAAGCAACAATTACCTGGAACAAGAGGATGAACACGGAGGGCTGGCCATTAATTAAAATCATTGATAAAACCTCCTGACCGAATGCACTTCTTCATTTAAGATTTTGTTTCATTGGTGCTTTATGTTAGAAATTGTTTCAAAGGCACAAAGAACAAAGTTCACTAACATTTATTTTCTGATGTTATAAATATTTTACTTTTAATTGAATATAAACCCCTTCTTAAATAGTTTCCAGTGTAATAGCTCCTTGGGCCTCACAAGCATTGGGAAAGTGCTGTAGAGATCATACATAACATAATATCCCTAAATTTCTTATTCAATTACATTTTAAAGGAATGGTATGTATAGTGCTCGCGCAGCCGAGAATTAATGTCTCTTAGTAGGGGACTTGAACCCGCCCCTCTTCTCCATTGGCTTGCTTCCTAAACGGAGGCCAACCATTGGAGGAGAGGGGCATCACTCGGTTCAAGCCCCGTCTTTTGCAGATTCAGGGGCGTGTTTTTTTCTCTTCTTTCTTGTTTTCGTTCTCTCCTCTTCCCATTGGTTGGAATTTTACCTTCCAGCCAATGGAAAGAGGAGAGAACGAAAACCACGCCCCCGAATCCCAAAATGACGATGCTTTCTCCGAGGCATTTCTGCCTCGCCTCGGAGAAAGATGGTGGTGATCAGCCGGAGCTCGCTTGTTTTTATTACACTTTGGAGTCGGTAAGCATTTTGCAAATATGGCGCCGCTCCCCCGTCCCCCACCACGCTATGCCGAGGGCTTGTTGTCATCTTACCTTCTTTCACTGCATGCGCGAGCGCACACAACTCCCGATCGGGGCCAATGCTTGTTTTTAACTGCTGGCAATTCTGTCTGGTGTATATGGCGCCGCTTCCCCCCCCACCACCACGCTATGCCGAGAGTTTGTTGTCGTCTATCCTTTTTTCACTGCATGTGCGCGCGCACAACTCCGGATCGGGGCCAATGCTTGTTTCCTACAGTGTAGATATTTTCACTCTGCCCATCTCCTCTTGCTAAACCTGGAGCAGAAACCTGCTGTGCCCGAGTTACCTCGTAAATTAACAATTTTAGCGTGATCGATATATCTCTATGTGAGGGAGTCTGGAATGTGTTACTCACGCACACAACTCCAGATCGGGGTCAGTGCTTGTTTTCAACTGCTGGCCATTCTGTCTGGTGTATATGGCGCCGCTCCCCGCTCCCCGCCCCCCACCACGCTATGCCGAGAGTTTGTTGTCGTCTTTCCTTCTTTCACTGCATGCGCGCGCACACAACTCCCGATCGGAGCCAATGCTTATTTCCTACAGTGTAGATATTTTCACTCTGCCCATCTCCTCTTGCTAACCCTGGAGCAGATGCCTGCTGTGCCAGAGTTACCTCGTAAATTAACAATTTTAGCGTGATCGGTATATCGGTTTCATCAAGAACATTACATCACAAATAAACAATGTGTGCAGCAGCAGGGCCTTCAAAGAACACCATCAGAGACTGGTGAACACCACCCAAATGGTGACCTCGTGCAGGCTGGCATAACGGATGGCAGTGTGACATAGAGCCTTAAATTGCACACTTCACCAGCTATTTATCAGCACTAATCTCACTGTTTCATTTTATTTAGTTTGCCATCTGGCACTGTGAGATGTGTGAAGAATGATAGCTGTTGCCATGCAAGCTGCGACGTCACCGCGCGACGTTCTGCTGCTCCAGCTGCAGAGAGAAGGGCTGGGACGGCGTAAAGTTTGACCTGGTTGGCATCCAATGGGCGGGCTTCAATCCTGCCTGGCAACACTGCTGCATTTTACTGAAATATTGGCGTCGTTTTCAAAGCCATGTTTTGTATTTTTGAATTTTATTGGTGTGATGGAGTAGTCTCAGTGTGTGTATGTGTGTGTGTGGGGCTCTCTCTGTGGGTCTGTGTGTGTGTGGGGCTCTCTGTGTGTGTGTGTGGCTCTCTGTGTCTGTGGGGGGCTCTGTGTGTGTGCGGCTCTGTCTGTCTGTGTGTGCGGCTGTCTGTCTGTGTGTGCGTAGCTCTGTCTGTGTGTGCGCAGCTCTGTCGTGTGTGGGTGCAAATGCAATAGGTCTCGCATTTGCGAGCGGTGAAGCTATTGGCATAGTATCCCGGGACTACGCCCGAAGCAGACGTTCGCCTCCACGCCACAGCTATTTTCGGATCAAAAGGAATCTGGAAAGCGGCATAAATTGTATCATCACGCTCGTACTTCACTTCGCCATATTGCGGAGAAGTTATAAATATACAAGCGACAAACAGAGGATTCAAACGTGTTCAAACGTATTCACACGTATGGCCATTAGAATACATATCAAGTACTAATTGGCCATTGACCCCCTACCAAAGACGTTCATCAATTATCAATAAGCCCGTTATTCAGATATCGCTGATATATCAGAATTCGACAATCAATTAACATATAATTATAGTGTGGAGGCGACACTATTTAAAGCTCTAATCCGGGCATTTGTCTTTTAAGTGAGACAGACTGAAAATTTCTAACTATCCGTAGCAGATGACAAGAACTGATACGTTCTCAATATAGAATCAATTTTGAAATTCCCGTGTTCCGGTTCAGAATATTAGATGGAACCGTTTTAAAGCTAAAGTCATCACTTATATGTGAATTTCATTCTTACCTGTGAAAATTGTAAATTGTCTTGAGAAAGGCGCTGGCCGCCGAAACGCGTCGACACACAACTTACTCTTCTATGTTCAAGAACTTTTATGTTAAGATTGATGTAATTTCAACTTTTTATGAAATGTATATTTTATTTATTGTTTATGTGACTGTAATAAACTTATGTATTTAATTGGAAGCTGTTCATTCTCAGTGTTGGTCCTTTACGTATTGTGTTTTTAAATTTAGAATTACTGCCTAGGTAGTTTTCTCCACTGATAGTAAATGACAATGCCATTTATTTATAAGTTTTGAAAACAAAAACATAAATAAAAATATTGTCATGAGCAATGCCAATAGCTCTAACTTCAAAAATGCCGAGACCATTGCATTGTAAATGCTTGTTATAAGTTAAGCCCTGAAAATGTACGGCTGTAGTGTGTTTTTCAGTAGGGAGAGGGGCAAGATGCAAATTGGGCCTTTCAACTGTCCCCCACCAAGTCTTTTACGCCTTGCAATGGGTTAATGGGAGCTCGACTGCAGGGGGGCACAAGACGAAATGTAAAAACAAAAACAGAGCTTCCTCCACTTTTCAAAGGTGTTTGTATGGCCAACAGAGCACAATAGCCCAGAGTGCAGGTCTGCTGAATGAATCCCGTGTGTCCAGGAGGCTGCAGCAGCCCAGGTTAGGGGGTTAGAGATCACGATGGGGTCAGGGCCACTGCTCAATTAGCAGATGTTAAGGGGAGATTAGCACTCGAGTGCGTCACAAAAACGGACTCACTCGTCGGCTGGGTGTCGCGCTTTGTTTTTTTAGGTTTAAAGTATTTTATTGAAGCAGGGTGGGATAGGACACAGAGGGGTGAGAAACAGGTGACCCACAAGGTCCGCGCACCAGTGCGCATCATACAGCCAATACAATAATACAGTTACAATTTTGTAAGAGGCTCCGTCCGACTCGGGAGCATAGCTTCAGCACCTGTGGGCACGGACAAACGACGAGGGGAGGGGAGGGGGGGGGAAGGGGAGGGGAGGGGAGGGATGAGGAGAGGAAAAAAAAAGAAATCAGGAGGGAAGGAACAAAAGAAAGAACGCATGGGGAAGGACAAAGGGAAAAAGGGGGGGGGGGTGAAGGGAGGAGAAACAACCCCGCTCCAAAAAACCTACCCAACCAAACTGAACCCCCAACTACCATACCCCGACCCACCCCCTGTACTGTGCCAGCATCTACAGTCCCCGCCACTGTGAACTCTCCATGAATCGCTATCGCAACACCAACCCCACCCACTCAGGCAGGCGGGTCCGGCGGCGGCGTCAGCCTCAACAACCGCAGATATCTAGGGCAGGTAATCTCTCGAAACTCAGAACATAACAGGCTGTGAAAGGGCTCCCACAATTCCTCAAAGGTATCAGTATCCCCCAAGGCCACTAAGGACATCTTTTCCATTCCAAGAACATGCCACAATCTGTGCAGCCAACCAACTACAGAGGGAAGTGTTGTAGTGCGCCAGTGTATGAGAATATTCTGCACCGCTGACCCCAGCGCAATTGCGATCTGTCTACCCCTCTTGGACTTAAGGGGATACATCAACCCATTCGGCAACCCCAACAGGACATAGGCCGGGAACCTAGGCAGTGCTATCCCAAAGCATTTGTCAACCTCGCTCAGGACCTCTTCCCAGTACGGAGCCAGCAGGGGGGCAATCCCACAGTATGTGCGTCAGTGTGCCAATGTTGCCACAGTTGCGCCAGCACGTCCCTGGTATCGCCCTATCCATCTCGTGCAGTTTCTCCGGAGTGCGGTACCAGTAGGTCGAGATTTTAGTAAAGGTCTCCGTAAGACCCGTGTGGTAGGCCGAGTGGCGCGCGCGGTAGGAGATGTTATCCCATTCTTTATGACTCAGCTCGCGCCCAAGCTCTCGCTCCCATCGTTCCCGACCAGGGTTGTGAATGTGAAATGAGGGGGGCTGCAGCATTCTATACAGGTCCGAGATCAGTTTGGCGTCCGACGTGCGAGTAATTAACCAACGCTCATACTCCGTGATTTCCCTGTGTGCCGCGTCGCGCACTTGGGGTTGTAATGCCCAGTGGCGCGCCTGCATGTATCGCATGCGTTCCGTCTCAGGGAGGCCATAATCCCTCTGCAAGTCCTGGAAGGAGACAACTCCCTCGGGGGAGTACAAGTGGTACAGAGTGCAGCAGCGGGCCACCCGCCAGCGTTCATAGGCTCCCTGTTCCAGTCCCGGGCCGAAGTCCGGGTTGCCAATGAGCGGCGTGAAGGGAGAGGGGAAGGTAGTCAACTCGCATCTGGCAGCCACCGAGTCCCACGTCTGGAGCGGGACCCGCGTCACCAAAGACGCGTAAAGATTGGGGGGTCGATGGGCTCGCCTCAGGAATGGTACTTCCTGCAGCGTCCTACCCGCCACCGCCTGATCTTGGAACAACCAGTGTTTATCAGATTCCCACCGGCTCCATTCCACGAGGTATCGGAGCTGAGCGGCCTGAAAATATTTCCGTAAATCCGGTATCCCCAGCCCTCCGGATTCCGGCGAGAGCATAGCGATGCCCCTCTTGATCCTCGGCCTACGGCCCTGCCACACAAATCGCGAAATGGCAGTCTGAGTCTCCGCGAGCCACCCCGCAGGAGGGTGGAGCGGTAATGCTCTGAAGAGGTAAAGCACCTGAGGCAGAAGGGTCATCTTCACTGCGGCCACCCTACCCAGTAGCGACAGCGTGCTCTTATCCCACCGGCCCAATTCCTCCTTGATTTTAGTGCCTAGAGCTGCGTAATTGGCCTTAACCATCTCCGGGAGGGAGGGCGCCAGCAGGATCCCCAAATACGGGATCTGGTCCTTGGACCAGTTCAGAGGGTAAAGCCTCTGCAGTTCCACTCTAGTGGCAGCAGACAGCGAGATGTCCAGGGCGGCCGACTTACCCAGGTTCACCTTAAAGCCCGCCACATCAGCGAATAAGTTCAGTTCCTCCACACAGGCCGGTAGCGATCTCCGCGGGTCATCCAGCGTCAGAATGACATCGTCCGCGTACAGGCTAATCGCGTGGCGAAACCCGCCCATCTGGACACCGATAATGTCAGGGTTCTGCCTAACCCTCTGGGCAAATGGCTCCATGTACAAGGCAAAGAGCAAAGGGGAGAGCGGGCATCCCTGTCTCGTGCCCCGTTCAATGGGGAAGGGTCGAGAGCTGCCGCCGTTCACCCGGACCACCGCAGATGGGAACCGGTAGCAGTTAAAGATCAGGTGACGAAACTTCTCCCCTATCCCAAATTTGCTCAGGACTTTCTCAAGGTAGGGCCAGTGCACCCTGTCAAAAGCTTTCTCCGCGTCAATGGACAGGAGCATCCTCTCTCCAGGGATCCTAGAAGCCTTCTCAAGAATGTGCGTCACCCTCTTCGTATTATCTACCGTTTGCCGACCGGGCACGAAGCCCGCTTGGTCCGAGTCAACCATGCCGGGGAGATGCAACGCCAAGCGTGCCGCTAAGATACTGGCGAACACCTTCAAATCGGTGTTCAGCAGCGAAATGGGACGATAGGACCCACAGGCGGTCCTGTCCTTGCCCGGCTTAGGGATCACTGAGACCGTGGCCTGGAGAAACTCGGAGGGGATGGCTCCCGGCTCTGCGAAGGAGTTAAAAAGGCGAGTCAGCAGAGGCGCCAGCTCCTGACAGAAGGTTTTGTAAAACAGCGGGATGAAGCCATCCGGACCCGGGGCCTTGCCCAGTTTGAGCCGGGATATCGCTGTAACCACCTCCTCAATGCGTATTTCACGCTCCAGATACTGAGCCTGATCCCGAGTCAGCGACGGAAGCGGAACCGAGTCCAGGTAGTCCCCCTCAGCCTGGGCCGAAGGGGGCTCCCCGGAGTAGAGGTCCGCATAAAAGCCGCGGAAGACATCCGCTATGTGTTCATCGGTCGTGACTCTGCCTCCGGCCGGGTCCAGCAGTTCCTTCACTCGGTGCTGCTGGTGCTGCACCCTGAGTTTGTTAGCCAGGAGCCGCCCACACCGATCGCCCCCCGTGTAATATTTGTGCTTCAGGCGGAGCACTGCGTACTCCGCCCGATCCGTGTCTAGGGCTGCCAGGAGCTTCCGCGCCGCCTTCAGCTGCCTCCACACCCTGGGGGCCCCTGTCCTGTGATGAACCTGTTCCAGCTCCCTCACCTGCTGGGTGAGCTCATCTCTCTTAAGTTGCCGGTCCCTATTCTCGGCAGCGGAAATCGCGATAAATTCGCCTCGGAGCACGGCCTTTAGGGCCGCCCACTGTGTCGCACGGGAAGTGTCCCCATTGTCGTTCACGGTCTGAAAAGCCAAAATGGCCGCCCTGATCTGATCCACCACCGACCGCCTATGCAAAAGCGTATCTCGGAGCCTCCAAACCCCCCTCGACCGAGCCACCGGCGGAAGAGTGAAAGTGCCCTCAACTGGGGCGTGATCAGAAAGAGAAAGGACCCCCATGTCCGCATTCGAAGCCAAAAGAAGCAGCGGGCCCGACACAAGGAGGTGGTCTAAGCGCGCATAAGATCTATGGGCGTGTGAGAAATAAGAGTATGCGCGGGTGGTGGGGTGGAGGCAGCGCCACATGTCATGCAGGTCCAGCTCCGCAAGTCGAGTCCGAATCGAGCCCGAAAGCTCACCCAACTGCTGGCGCCGCTGCACGGACCTATCCAGCGCCGCGTCAAAAACCAGATTCAAATCACCCCCCAACACGATGTGCCTATCAGAGGTGAATGCAACGTCGTCCAAGGCCCTGTGTAAGAATTGGTCCTGATGATCATTGGGGCAGTAAACGGAGCCTACAGTCAGTGCTAAGCCCCCCACCTTGATTCTATATACCAGGAGTCTTCCTTTCTGCTCCGCCACCTTGCTCACAACCTCGCCTCCGAACCTTCTAGAAAACAAAATGGCCACCCCTGCCGTCTTGGAAGTGCTAGAGGAAAATAGCTGTGTGGGGAACTTGGGGGTTCGCATCCGCGAGCAGTCCTTAGCCAGCAAGTGGGTCTCCTGCAGCAGGCAGATATCCGCTTGTGAGTTTTCCAACAGGGATAACACTGCCCGCCGCTTAACCGGATTATTCAGCCCTTTCACATTGAGAGTAATCACCTTAAGAGCCATCAAAGAGAGAGTTCAGGGAGCACATATCAAAAGGCAAAGCCCCGTCAGCAAACACAGAAGGCACCCTTCGAGACCTCAAAACAGAGCAACGTTGAAAACGTTGAGTCAACCAGTGGCACAGTACAGTCCCCGAACCCCAACACCCCACGACCAAAACCCCCCCCCCCCGCCCCTACACCAGCAAATCCACACCACCCCCCGCTACCGGTCCCCCCTCTAGATCCCAAAATCAAAACAGCTGCCCGTCCGCCCCAACCCCTTCCCCCGCTTCTCAAACTTTTCAAAAAAGACATTGTCCCAGTCCGCCCCAAAACGGGCAAGGCCGTGGAAAGTCAACCAAGTGGACGTCCAGCCACCACCTTCAGCACTCGCCCTTCCTCCCGTTCCACCCCCCGAAACCCCGCACCTGCAATAAGAATGTGCTAAAGTAGACTCCCCCCGGAGTGAGTTCAGGCCGTCAAGGCCACTTCGCCATTCGCCGCCACTCTGGAGGCCTCCTGGATGGCAGCCGCCATTTCAGCCCGGATTGCAGGCGAGCCCGGGCGCTCCGCCGGGGGAGAGGCCCCCCCCTCAGCTCGTTGCCAGCCGTTACGATTGCTGCGCCTCCGTCGCGGGGCCGGGGTATCCGTGTCCGTTGCAGTGAGGCCCAGCACCGCGCAAACATCTTGAAGGGACCTCAGTTGATGTAAGACACCGTTCCACCTGAAGATCAGGCGGAAGGGGTGCCCCCAGGAGTACTGCGTTTCATGCTCCCGAAGGAAGTCCGTAGCGATCTTGAAGGATTTCCTCGTCTGTAACGTGACTGTGGATAAGTCCTGAAACAGTGTCACAGGATGGTCCCGGAATCGAAAAGGCTGCTGCCCTCGTGCCTCACGGAGGATCCGCTCCTTCAAAGGAAAGTTCGGGAGGAAGGCCAAAATGTCCGGGGCGGGCGCCGTGGCCCTGCGGGGGCGACACACCCGGTGCGCCCGGTCAATGCGAATCCGAAAGTCCTCCGGCTCTCCCAGGATCGCTCGGAAGAGGGCCACCAGATATGCCGTCACGTCTTCACCCTCCTCACCAGACGGCACTCCGCGGACCCGAATGTTGTTCCGCCTGGACCGATTTTCAAGGTCCTCGGCGTGGGCCTGTAGCTCAATCTGTTGCTCCCGGAGCCGCAGGACCTCCTGCTGCAGATGGGTGATCTCCTCATCCCTGGAGTGGCCCGCTTCCTCCACCGTGTTCACCCGATCCCCCAGGGAGTCCATCTCTCTCCTCACTTCGCGGACCTCCCCGGCCACTTCATTCTTGAGTGCTTGGAAGTCTTCCCTCAGGGAGCTAAACAGGGACTCGAGAAAGGACCTCGTCACCGGGGGCTCTCCACCTTCTGCCCCCCTAGCTGGCGCCGGGGAGGTCGCGGCCGGTTGAGCACCTGCGCTGCGCAGGGCGCCCCGTCCCAGCATCTCCGGCAAGGTCCGGTCGCCTCTTCGCTGTCCCCTGGCATTCGACATTGTAGAGCGAGAACGGACACTGAGGCTCGCTGAACAGCAGAGAAAGCGGCTATATGCCAGCCGGGAGTGGTCGCAAAGAGCGCCAGGAGAGATGAGCTGCCCGGCCGAACTCCACAAAATGGCCGCTCAATAGTGTCGTGGGGACAACGCCCAAGATGGAGATCCTTTGTCCTTCTCCGACCCAAGAGCCAGAAATCCGGCCAGGGGGCTAGGTCACAACGCAACAGCCACCGGGGTCCGCTGCTTCAGGGAGAGATCAGTCTCGGGAGACTCGGTCCCCAGTTCCGCACAGATAACCAGCCGAGGCGACCTCCTCCAGCAGGCCTCGGCAAGCCACGGGCTGGAGTAGCGAGGTGGCACCGACTCCGCTACCGCTCTGCACCTCCGCTCCGCTCCGCTCCGCTCCGCTCCGTACAGCCGCTGCTGGACAGCTCCCGGTTGCGCGCGGAGCCGTCGCCGAATCCCACTCCAACAGCACATGCACCACAGCGGGCTTCACACCTCAGAGGCCGATCGCCCCGTCGCGCTCCGAGGGTCGGGAGACTCGCGGCTTCCAGCTCTCACTCGGGTCGTACAGCGGGGTCCGATCTGGGCTACACCGGCCAAAATCTCGTCCCCGATGGCGCCAACCAGGCTCAGCAGGCTCTCCACACCTCCACCGCAAGCACCAGGCTCGGTGGCCGCGTGATCCGGGGGGGAATCAGCGGTTCCGGGCGGTGCAGGAATTCAGGGGTCCGGGAGCCCTCGGCAAGTGCGACCGCTCAGCCCGCCATCTTGGCCACGCCCCCGCTTTGTTTTTTTAAATGCCAAATTGCACTGAGTCTGCTTGCTGCTTCATGAGTACCGGTACTCACTCTGAACAAGAAGTTCCGGTACTCAAGCGCAGAAAATGTAGAAGTGACGGTACTTTTAAAGCACTGGAGTCCAGGCAAAGTCTGCTGGCAAACTAGAGCAGGCCTGACTTTCTGCAGGATCTGCTTTTCATCCTTCCAAGGTGCATAACATCAGTGCTACCGCGTTGCTATAATATAAGCAACTGCATTTTTTTTTTCGTCAAAGCAGTCTGAAGTGGTTGAAAAGAATTGTTAGATGCTAAACAAAACATGTACTTAAACAGATTTCATTGAGGATTTCGTCAAGTGCT